>NC_045156.1:9449953-9487453 GCF_900700415.2 Clupea harengus | reverse complement strand
CTAACACATGCTAATACCGATCACTCCAGGAGAGCAGATGGGCCACAGCTGTTTATCACCTTGGCAATAACGAACGTGATAGAAGTGCACTGAAACTGCAAATTTGACTCTAAATTGACTGAATTTACGAATTTGATTAGAAGTTGAATGAATACTGACATCGGCCTGCAACAAGGAAGGACAGGCTACTAATCCTAATGTGAAATGACTTACATTAGCTTGTTAAATTAAGCAATGTGTTATCAGGGCTTGGAAAGTTGTAACTCCAACTCCAGAGTGTGTATTTTCGGAGCAGTGGGTTTTTGTTGCCAGCCATGCATTTAGCTAACATTGACAGTTCCACATGATCCACATGATCTGGTTTGTAATTTGCAAACGATAAAAACATTGTAAACATATACATTAGCTTATCATCATCTTACAGTGTAGGATTCATCAGCGCTTGCCATTATCAAAGTTGAATGTGGTGCTCGTCTTGGGCAATTGTGTAGGTTCAGTGTCCTCAACTTGGCAACCCACATGAGCTTTGAATCTGTAAAGGAGAGGGGAGACAACAATATTATGCATTTGGACTGCAATACCTATTTAAAATGCTTGCTGTCGGTGTTACATATTGTTCCTTTAAAGAAATAAGACTGTGGTTTGAAGTCTTCTGTGGATTACACATATATGTGTAGAAGCTCAGAAATGTATTATACAAGCGAGAAATTAATGAACGTGGGATTAAATCTACATTGTGCTAAGCAAAAAAACCTTCAAAAACAAGGCCTACTTGGCCACTGTGAGTAGAGACAGGACCTACAGCTAATGTGAACTTACTGCTGGCTTTAATATACCTGTAGATAACCACTTATGATGAATCTGAATTATTTTACAGCATTAGTAGCTTATGTAGGATGTGCAGAGTGAAGTTAATTATGGATGTTTGGGAAGAACAAGTCGGTGGTTCTATTGGTGTTCAACAACATGTTGAATCATTATCATTTTACTAAAGCATTTACATTAAGGATAGGCCTGTGGTGCAGGAAATGTGAAGAAAACAAGAGGCCTCGGTAGATTAAACAAAGTGCCTTAGCATCTTGTGACACCACACAGGTCAGCATTAAAATCCGTTGCTCCTGACAGGTTCAAAGCTCTTCTAATTCTTTTTTCAAAGGCTGGCAACTTTATTTTTACCTTAGCTTAGCACTCAAACCACAAACCCTCTGTTGACTGACTTGGCGCTTTGCCGTGTGTGTGTGTGTGTGTGTGTGTGTGTGTGTGTGTGTGTGTGTGTTTGTGTGTGCGTGCGCGGTGTATAGTCGTTCATCCCACCCACCATATCGCCTCTTTAATCAAGAGAACCTCCCCGGGCGTTTGTGAGGCTGAAATGGAGCGTGACTGCGGCGCGGATGGCGGCACTCCGAGGACAGATGCGGGCGCGTCGTCACCCCTATTGTGGCGTAATGGCCGCCGCTCGCAGCGCTGTCACCGACCGAGGTGAGGTGAGGGACGGAACTCTAATTACCGTCTGCACTGCTCAAACACTTGATGATAAGTGGCAGGGACAACAGCACCTCAATCCTCACGGAGCATCTGCCCTGTAGAGCTGAGCAAACAGATATCTGTGGTAATGGGGGAGGGAGGGGGGGGGGGGGGACGGCGCTCCGTGACAGCCGACACAATGAGCGCTTTTCACGGGGATGCACGGCTGCAGACCATGCACTTGTTGATGGCCTCTGGTCCAACACTCCTCCCCACCCCCCCACCTCCCTCTCACTGCCATGGGTGGCTGGATGAGAACCACTTTTTTATTATTTCAGTGAGGTAATTTATCATTTTCCTACGGTTGAATGAAATAGCACAGTAGTTAAGGGAGTCGATCAAAATGTAGGCTTATACAGGACATATTGTGAACCTCTGTGATGGGCGACGCGTTAAAAAAACATTTAGGAAAAACAATGTTGCCATTTGTTTAACTGACTGTACTAGTCTCTTTAACTGAGATAACATCAACTACTGTGGAAATAGCACAAAGTCAACAAAAGCCAACATGAAAACAATAGAAAAAACGGTTGGAAAGTAATTATCTTTTCTTTTCTTTTTTTTTTTTGTCTCGGCGGAGCGATACTAAATCCATGTGGAGCTGAAGGAAATGCTTCCAGCCGAGCCCAGCCAAGCTCGCAATTATGGATCTGTTCTCCACAGCCCATGTGAGTAAATAAACAATCCCGACCCAGGGAATAATGATCTGGGTGCTTTTGTCTTTGAGCTCCATGTGGATGACACACGGAACCCGCATGCTGTGAATTCCTCTCCGTACCCTAACTACCCCCCTCCACCAGCCAATGCCTGTGCTATAAATATACCGCAGCAATCAAATAAAACAAATGAACTGTCAGGACACAAGTATTTACAAGCATGGCAGAATTCAAGCAATTATAAGTAAATTTGTTGCATTTCAGAGTAAGTGGTAGCAGATAGTGGTTGAGTGTAAGCGTGTGTTTGTGTGTACGTGTGTGTGTGTGTGTGTGTGTGTGTTTGAGTATGGGTGTGAGAGAGAGAAGGTGTGTGTGTGTGTGTGTGTGTGTGTGTTACTGGTGGGGCGTAACATGCTGGGGTCTTTAAGGACCCGCAGAGTTGCCAGGGCCAGAGCTCTTTGGTCTCACTCAGCCTCTTCTCTTCTAGGTCACGCTTAGAAAACAAAGAGGCCTGTCCACACACAAGTCAAACCACTTCTCACCAGAGAGGGAGAGAGATGAAGAGAGGGAGAGAAGGGAGAGAGAGGGGGAGAAGAGAGAGAGAGAGAGAGAGAGAGAAAGAAAGACCTGACAGACACCCACAGGGCCATTACAAATGACCATTAGGGCGTCAAGGCACATCTGCAACCCTGTTATTTAGTCATGTTTCAAAATATACTCACTCTACGTTTATGGGTTTTTCAGGTTTTTGTTTCTTTTCTCCTTTTTGTGTTTGGCCCTCTCACTTGGCCTATAAAAGTTCTATCTGTACTGAACTGTCCTCTGTTCTATTGTTGTGAGTTGTTTATAGAAATATGCTGGCCAACATCAATCCATCAAAGTACAGTCTACTCGAGCGCGTTTGGCTTGGGAGAAGTGATGAGAAGTTTGCAACAGCGTTCACTGCTTGCAGTGGTGGGCCAGAAATAGACAGAAATAAGAACAGCCATTTTTAAAAACGAGCAAGGAGATAACAATGAAATGGCTGGTCTTTAGCTGCTACCTCAGAATGGGATTATTTGTGTGGCTAACATGTTAATCACCACATTCATATGAATTATAGAGTCATTCTTTGGTTACAATGCTCCATGGCCGTGCTAAACGGCTTTGTCTTGGGCTCTGTGTAATTATAATGTATTTTTAGAGAGTCTAAAAACATTGTTGATCTCACTGGAGGCAGATTTCAGTTGTTGTGAGATGTTTTATTTTATTTTAAAATCGTTGTGATGCGAGCGAGCAAAGCACTGAGAGCAGAGTGTTTTTTTTTTTTGTTCTTTTCTTCTTCTTTTTTTCTTCATGGAGTTGGGCTGTTTAGTTAAGTGAACTAGGGGAACTCTCCAATTAAAAGAACTGAAGGTAACCCCCCCCCACACACACACACACCCCTCACAGAGTCGCAGTGGGACAATAAGCAAATGACAGATAAGGAATGATTTGCTCAGAGCAAAACCTTCAAAATAAACAAACCATTAGGGCGCGTTACCGGCGATCCGGCGCGGGGCGGTGGGGAGGCAGGCAGGGCTGTTTCGCCATGCCCCAATTCAGGTGAATTACAGACAAATGTGTCCGGCTGGCACGGGCGCAGCTGTGATAATACTGAGAGGTGCCTATTCAGTACCCGGGCCTGCTGATGGCCTGCACAGTGTCCAGACTGTGGGCCGCTGCAACGGGGGAGCAGGCAGAGCGAGGGGGTCTGGTTTACAACACAACACCTCACCAAGTAGTCACACACACACACACACACACAGACAGACACCCATGTGGAGTGAAGGGGTGTTCAGAAAACCCACACATTTTTTGCTGAGTAGGGTTCTGTGTTTAGGAAGACAAAGAGAGAAAGAAAGAAAGAAAGAAAGAGAGAGGGGGAGAGAATGAGCGAGAGAGAGAGGGAGGGAGGGTAAAGGCTGCTGTGTTTTCTTTTATAGGATAAAGAGTGTTTATTTTCTGTTTCTTTGGTTTCAAAGCGTGGGCACCAGACTAGAGAGGAAACCAGAATAATTAAAGTTAAAGTGGCGTGATTGAGTGCTGTTTTCCTTGTATGTGGCACAAACATTTTAGACGCGGACTCCAGTAATGGCATTGCAGGCCTGCGGATGATCACAGAGCCAGACGATGCCTCCCGCCGGCGGTGCAGGGAAGAGAGAGAGGTTAGGACTCCGCATCCCTCCCTGCATCCGTGCCGGGAAATCCCCCCGCAATGTCAGCGCTTCTGCTTTGAGGTGCCACATCTTGGCATTCCACAAGCAAAACGGCAATGCCTACGCCAAATACGGTCAAAGTATGGCAGTACTGTCAAAATGTATGTCCTGTATGTTGCTTTGGAGATGAATGGAAATGGCAAATGCACAGGTGTACAATGCTCTAAGTCGTTTTGGATTAAAAAAGAAAAGGAATCTGCTGAATGACTAAATGTAATTGAAATAAATGTCACCTACTCTTCAGCGGTTTTCCATAGCGTCTCTGACCTGTGCAGTTCGCTAACGGTGTCCTGTACGTTATGGTACTCGCTGCTTGGCAGCCCACATGCCGGAGGAGGTGTGTCGTAACGCTTGGCAAGTCTCTACCGAGAGGAAATGAGAAAACCACCACACACCTCCTTCATACGCTCTCGTCAAACCATTAGGCGGCTTGCCTCTGTTACTTGGATTAAGAAAGTACACCGAATGTTGATTCCATCTTTAAATTATATGAGCACACACACACTCGCAGACACAGACACTCACTCATACACACAAGATGGTTGTACACACACACACACTCACTCATACACACAGAGAAATAAACAAACATAAATTGATCCTCAGTAATTCAAATCTGAACCATTTGTTTGATTGCAGGCTGCACTCATTTAATCCGCATTAACTCCATTGGGTTCTGAACCAAAGTGGTCCTATAAATTGTCCGACTTAAACCCAAATTAAGTGAAATAGCAAGATATATTCTGTTCCAAAAAAAGTATATTATATTGAATGATTACGTTTCTGGCAACAATAGACTAAATAGTTTGATGTATATCTTACTTTGAGTGAACATGTAAAAGAGCTATTGTGGATGTTTGTGAATGTGGACTCACACTGACAGATTGTGAGTTACGGCCCTCAGAGTCTATAGAAACAGCGCTGACCTCGATTACACTTGTTGCTATGGATACTACTAAGTGAACCACTGTACCTTAAGTTCATAATTTGGAGCGATCAATATCACATGTTGGCACCCTCACTGGTTCATTTACTTCCTATTCTGGATCTGACACAGAACATTGGGTCATTAAGAGTAGGAATGTCTATTCTATTGTTTCTGATTCTGTGGTAAGAATTCGTGACATAAAGTGGGACCAGTCACTGTGGAGGCCCAAGTGAGGTTTTTCTCTCAAGAACTAAACTGACTGTCAGCTACATTATAGAGTAAAAAATGTAAGTGTCCTTTAATGCATTAGAAAAACACACAGCCATATGCATATTCATTGATTATGATGGGGTTGTCATAGTTTCAATAGTATTTAGGGTAACAGACCTATGCATATTATGTTTCATGGATGCTTTCATTTCTGGCATGGAGGGATGTTCAAAGCCACCACAGGACACTCCTACCGGTCCCGAAGAACGAGTCTCTGTGGGAGGACTTGACTACGATATGTGCTACACAATATATTGCATACTGTGAAGAAAGCAGTGTGTGTGTGTGTGTGTGCATATAAGAAGGGTAGAGCAATGACACGCTCTTGAGACACTTGATTGCAGGCATCTTGAACAGATCTGGCCTTACCACAGGTCTCTCTCTCTTCCTCTCTCAGTCCCTCGGTTCTCCCCTCCCTCTCTCTCTCTCTCTCTCTCTCTCCAGTGATTACAGATGGGGGGGGGGGGTCTGTCATTAGCGTAAGCTCTCACACACAGACCCATACACACTTATACGCCCCCCCCCCCCCCCCCCCCCACACACACACACGGACTCACACACACACGTGTGCGGGGCATCGCATGAATGACCACACTGAGTCCTGGGCTTGATCAAGCAGTCGGGCCGGCTGCAGCGGGTGTAAGGAAATACCCCGGTGGGCCTATCAGGGCCCATTAGGCAGACCAGGGCCAGCCCAGGGAAAACCAGCTGGTGCAGCGACACTCACGACACCCCCCCCACACACACACACACACACACATACACACACACATCCATGCAAATACTGTTAGCCAAATTGGAAAAAGGAGCCACAGTCATTTTCATATTTCACAAGCACTGAATGAAGAGAATTAATCAAGGCTGTGGTGGACAGTGGCTGACAAACAGTGAGCCGGTGGAACTGCTCATTGAAGAGCCCATGAAGGAGCTATTTATTAGAGGTTAATAGGCCCACTGCACAACCTTTCAAAGATTAAGTAGTAAAAAATACATATTTAGATCTACATGATTGTTAGTAAAAAGTAAAAAAAAAAAAAAAAAAAAAAAGATGCCATGCGGTTTGCCTGTATTTTCCTGGATAAATAACAGTGGGATAAGTAAACTTCACTGGACTTGCTGTTGTGGCGTTGACCGTTGAGGCTAAACATGTGTTCCCTGAGTCTGAGTCCTGGCACATGAAGCCATCTGACAGGTGCGTGGTGGTCTTCCTGCGGTCCTCCACCTCGCAAAAACTGAGCCGTGCAATTGGAGACTGTTTGTAAACAGTCTGTCCTTTCTCAAAAAAGGGCCCTGGAGATTTGCAGAGGGAAGTCAAATAGCTGCGAAACGGCTCAATTTGGCACCGATCCCCCAAGCTGTACGCTTGAGTGATCCTAATTGCGGCGGGACTCGGCAGTTGCTCTGCTATCTCTGGGCATACCTTAGCCTAATAACAACTGCGGGCGAAACTGAAAACGTCTCCAGCCCTTGTTTACTTGAATAGTGTGGTGATTGCACTGAGAAACCTGGAATTCAAACACCAATAATTGGGACTTTTCTGACATTAGACATTAGTCTTAGATTTATTATAAAATTGATGGCTAATTTGTTAGGATTAGCCACTCTACGGACTGGGTGTAATTGGGTGTAACATGATCATGTAGAAAGAGAGAGAGAGAGAAAGAAAGAAGTGGTCAAATAGCTTTGTTTTCCTGGCAGACAAGACAAAATGCTTGTAACATTAAAGTGCTGTAATTGCTGCTGTAAATAGCGGAATTGTAATTTCTGTGTTATGTTGGCAACCTGGTTACAATGTTGCTATGTACAGTAAAATCAACTTTGCAGTCTATTTGATGCCAAAATCAACAGCTATTGGCAAGGGCCTGTTGGCAATGAAGAATGTGCAAATACAAATTGATGTCATGTGAAAAAGTTACAGATTGACAGTGGTTGTTGGTTGATTTAATTGCAGTTCACATAATGAGCACAGCACTACCGAAGGATAGCGTACACATGTAGTAGTCAGTACTCTACATCACCCAACCTGTCAGACAAAACTACAGGGCTAAAAAACGGCAGACATTCAGGTAAGTTTACTGCCAATCATGTTTCAAGTTCCCAGCTAAGAGGCCTTCCCATCACAGTATCAATGAAGTGATTTGTCAGTGGTGTGTGTGTGTGTGTGTGTGACAGAGAGGTAGAGAGGGTGTGTGCAGGCATGTAGGAGCATGTCTAATAGGCGTACTGGGAGATGAGACACACTCGAGCGCAGACATGAAGTGACCAGGGCTCCTTCTGTCATCAAGGATGTTTTAAGAGTGTACTTCCACCCTCCCTCTGACAGCCACTGTCACCGCTGTGTGTGTGTGTGGGTGTGTGTGTGTGGGTGTATGCTGTCACCACCGCCTCTCCTTACTTCCCGTTGTCAGTATTAGCTCTCTACCACCAGGATCTAGCCAACAACCCCCTCATCCATATGCATATCAAAAACATGGGAGCTCCACAGTAATATATATGAAGGCCATACAAATACATAAATTAGTGTGTTTGTTTTTGCACTATGCAAACCAGGGCCGCTGCCGTGAGTCAATATGCCAAGATGCCCACAATATTTAGTTGAATATGTATATATACAGAGAGAGATATAATAACTAATATAATATTAGATGATATATATATATATATATATATATATATATATATATATATATATATATATATATATATTATATAGCTCCTCAGAATGTTGCCAGAAGTGCCATTAATTTGAATGACCATCACAATGTTCGGATGACTGATATTTCTTTATATTGGCCGCTGCAAAAAATGAATGACCACTGCCGGCAACAGGTTTTGTGCTTCTAGTTCACCTTTTTATATCATTCCGCAAGTAGTCTGTTCACTTAACGTAACGGAAAATCACTGTAGCTTGAAGTCAGCAAGTAATAGGTTGCCTTTCATCGTTTGGCAAGTAACTGTATAATTAGTGGGATAACAACCCCCCCCCATCCAATACATTCATATAGTGAAAAAGATGGGCCTACTTTTCTCTTGCACTTTTTGGGTCAGTGCTGTTGGGTCAGTGCTGTTTGGGTCAGTACTGTTGGGTCAGTGCTGTTTGGGTCAGTACTGTTGGTTCAGTGCTGTTTGGGTCAGTGCTGTTGGGTCAGTCCTGTTTGGGTCAGTACTGTTGGGTCAGTACTGTTGGGTCAGTCCTGTTGCCAGACTGATCATCAGGCAATGAAACAGTGGATGTGCTGACATAGGGGCGGCTAGCCTCTGCAGATGACTATACTCTAAGCAACGAAGTGGACACCCTCTTGGTGTTTCTCTCTCTTTCTCTCACACACATACACAGACATACACACACAGAGAGAGACATACACACACACACACAATGTGGACACTCTCTTGGTGTTTCTCTCTTTCTCTCACACACACATACACAGACATACACACACAGAGAGAGACATACACACACACACACAATGTGGACACCCTCTTGGTGTTTCTCTCTCTTTCTCTCACACACATACACAGACATACACACACACACACAGAGACATACACACACACACACGAAGTGGACACTCTCTTGGTGTTTCTCTCTCTTTCTCTCACACACATACACAGACATACACACACAGAGAGAGACATACACACACACACACACACAAAGTGGACACTCTCTTGGTGTTTCTCTCTCTTTCTGTCACACACATACACAGACATACACACACACACACACACACACACACACACACACACAAAGTGAACACTCTTTTGGTGTTTTCCACCTCCCATCTTGTGTTCTCCAGGTGCTAATTACGTTTCTTTCTGTTTTTTTTGCAACACGACTTCTTTTTTTTACATGTTTGTTACATGCTAAGAACCCCTAAACCAACATGATCTCCGAACTGGTAGAGGGTTGAGCTTAGTGGGGGCGGGGCGTATATTGTCAAGTGTGTCTAATGGCAATAACATATTTTGATGAGACTGTGCCCTTAACCAGTTTAGCCCCTGGAATACGCACAAGCCACTATTCAAGCCACACTTCCTGTCCCTGCCTTAAAGCACTGAATGTGTTTACTTTGCAGCGAAAAAACAGAGAGCTTGCCCAAGGTCGTGACTCATGCGATATATTTTTATTTTTGGGGCCCCTTTAAGACTGGGCCCGGGTGCGACTGCATCCCTTGCACCTCCTATAGTCCCGGCCCTGTATACGCTATATTAAAGTGTGAGCGTATACAACCTGTAGTAAATTCTATATAATTACTTTTGCTAGTTACAGTTCAAAGGTACGCCATTTTTCTTGATAAATGGGATCAGCGGTCTTTTTTTTTCTCCCCTTCTTCTTTTAAAACACTTCAAACAAAGACAGACACAGACGGAGAGAGCAAGAAAAAAAAACGACACAATTTAAGTCAGGAACTCCTGGCCTCTTAAGAGCGTTGAGCAGGCCCCTGGACCACCCCCTGGGAAGAGGGGGGCAAGCGAGAGAGTGAGTGTGTGTTTGTGGGGTGTGATAAATTGGCTGCATGCTTGAACCTAAAGGTTGGCAAATTAACAGTTAATTAGCAGTTGATAAATGACAGATCTGCTGGCGGGCTCAGCTGCCGCGGCCCTCTTCCTCCTATCTCACCCAGGCAAGTGTTTATGTGCTGGTAACAAGTGTCGGGCCAGACTGTTATGTCTGTATTTTGTCACATGGTGGGATTGCTCTCAGATGTGCCCTCCCCCCTAAATTGCCCTACCACACACACACACACACACAGAAGCGTATACACACATGCAGGCACAACATACACACACACACACACACACACACAAGCACATACACACATGCAGGCACTACAGAGACACACATGCACACACACACACACACACAAGCATATACACACATGCAGGCACTACAGACACACATGCACACACGCACGCAGAAGCGTATACACACACAGGCACTACAGATACTCACACACGCACGGATATGGATACACATGCACCAGTCATTTTAAACCTAGTCTAAACCTGGATTAGCATTTATTTTTAAACCACCCCTGGAGGAGGTTTATCTCTGTTTTATTGACAACAAATTATAGCCTACTTTCGTCATTTTTGTCACGTTATTGCTGCAACTAACGGCGTTGGACAGAGTGATAACTTACTTGGGGTGACAGCAATTATTGTAACCTGCTATTCATAATATTTACACCCTATTTACCTGTTCACAGTCACAGCAGTACATAATCAACACAACGATTATAAGCTAGCGACGTCATCTAGTTCGTAGTAACTTACTTGCAGCTTCTGTGGCTGTACTGTCATTTAATACGCCGTCATCGTCGTAGGGGTTGGGGAGGGGGAAATCTGCTGCAGGATCATATCTATTATCTTCTTTGACAGAGGATCCGTAGTCATTGGTGGTGGTCCTCCGCCAGTTTGAAATTGACCGCCGCATCTTTTTTGGCTTTAGCCTTGAGGTTTTTCCAGTAGGCTTTCAGTTGTGCCCTGTCCCTCGTCTCTTTGATACGGATAGAGCCATTGAAGCGCTCAGCTAACTGGACCCAGTTCCTCTCCTTCTTCTCTAGTGTACTGCTGTCAGTCCTCATATCCTCAATTGTAACCCCAAACTCCTCCATCAACTCGGTCAGCAACATCTTTTCAAATGTTGAAAAGTTTGACCCTTTTTGACGTGGCATAATAGCTAGCTAGCTGGCTAAAGTAACTGTGTTTATTAGCTATAGCCGCTGTAGGCTAAACGGTAACTAACGGTATCAGTAACGGCATTTATTCAACAAGCAGCTAGTTTAGGAAAAAGAGCGGATGCATTTATTTAGGGCTATTTAGTTCCGTATTTGTTAAACATACATTGTGAATTTGTTTACATTTCGTCGGAATCCATCATGGCGGACATTGAACATAAACTAATCCTGTTTTAACCCAGGTTTAAACTAGTTTAACTAATCCAGGGTTAAAATTAAGATGTGCAACACAACTCTGATTAATTATAAACCAGTTTAAACCTGGATTTACTAAACCTAGATTAACTCTAAACCAGGATTAATTTAATCCATGTTGGTGCAACCCAGCCATAGACACTCAAAACACAGGAAAGCTCATATACAGGCTATATCACACTATACACTCTCTCTCCTACACACACACACACACCCACACACACACACTTAGCCATGATCCCTGCACCCATTTGCCTCTGTGGGAAGACCTCCCGCCCTCAGAGTCTGTCCCAGACACACTCATCACGCTGCTGACACTGATGGAGGCTGGGGCCTTTCTTTACGAGCTGATTTAGGACAACATGTTTGCCATGTTTGGCGTAATACTTCAGCGACACACAAACACACCCCAGTGTTACACAACATGAAATATACAAGACCCAGAGTAAACTCGGTCTGTTCAAGCGAGCGCCTAACTCCCAGGATAAATACCCTCGGCGCAGTTTTGTACCCATAATTGATGTGGCACTTGCATCCGTCCACTGTTATTTAATGCTTTTTTAATTAAAAATGCAGTAATTTGCTCCGTGCCGACTAACCAGAAAAAAATGTTTCCTCCTTGTAATGGCACATGCATCACGCAGTGTTTTCAGTGCGCTGACGGCGAGTTGGAATAAATATTCACTTTGTTAGTGTTGTCTTCATCTGAATGTGACGTTTGATTAAGCTGCAAAGAAAAAAGGAGGGGGTGTGCATTTGTGTGTGTGTGTGTGTGTGTGTGTGTGAAGTATGGTTATGTGTGTGTGCATGTGTGTGTGGTTTGTGAGGGTTGGATTTGGGGAGGGTGTGTGCGTGAGGTGTATGTGTGTGTGTGTGTGTGTGGGAGGGTGTATGTGTGTGTGTGTGTGTGTGTGGGAGGGTGTATGTGGGGAGTGTGTGTGTGTGTGTGTAGAGGGGTGGGGGTCATGTCCCGTACCTCTTCAGAGACTCATTCATGTTTCAGCAGTGAGCAGGAGGCCCACGCAGCCAGAGGAAACGGGAGCATGTACGTACATTAATTACTGTATGTGGCGAGCGAAGGCCACAGTAATAATGTGTTTCAGTATGCCGACTGACAGGCCCGGCAGTCAAGCCCTTCGCCGGCAACCCGACACTGTGAACACAGTTCATTTGGTTTTCTAAAGAGCAACAGATGCAAGGCTCCACGGATGAGTGACGTGAAACTCACCAAAGCGTGATATGCAGGGTCGCGATGTCCTGAAAGGTTAAACCTTTTCGAGAAGCGCAACAGTGTTGGGGAATCATGTGGGGACTCACGCTCTGGTTTGTTAGGTGTGTTTCATGCTCGTGGGTTGAGAAGCTGATCAGCTTTGGGGAGTGATGTGGGATGGACTTTCCGGAACTTTTCTGCAGACGTTTCGTACGTTTGGGTTAATGGAGAATCATTCAGGCTGTGGCCAAAGTGGGGTTGATGACGTATGAAATTTAGACTTTTCTCCGAAGGTAGCAGACTCTGGAAACAGATCTGGCTGAGACTGGGCGAATCAGGGCCAGATTAGGGCCAAATTCATTTCCGGGTTTCACCCACAATCTGGGGTTGTACCTCTGACTTCTCCTGTATGTTCTAGGGATCATCTTGCTGGGGAAGGTCCCCACTGTTTCTGGAACTCTCTTTAAGCCAATACTCCTTATTTAGGTTGTGGAGGAGGATATAAGAAGCCTTTTTGAGCTTCTACACTAGACCTTATTCCATGGATCCAACATGGAAGAAGTAACAACATTATTGCAGGGGATAGATATACCAGAGAGCTGGTGCCTTGTCGTTTTGTGATACTGAGACCGCTGAGACTCATCTGAAAATCCCATAGAATAGATGTGAGAGTGCTTTGAGGGTATCTAAACCGGTGTCTATAAAGTGCTATATACATTCAGCCACTCATTCATTCATTCATTCATTCATGCATTCATTCATTCATGCATTCATTCATTCATTCATTCATTCATTCATTCATTCGTTCATTCATTCAAAAGTAGTTCAAGACCAAACTGTTTTGTGATCACCTACACATCTGAAAGGCTTACACCTCTATCCCCCTTTGTAATGTGCTCTGCCTGGCTTGTGATCCAATTTAAATACAGACATCTGCCACGTAAATAAATGCGAACAGAAATGTAAATATAGCAGGCAGAGCCAGATTCCTGTAACGTCAAGGTAACACGTTAATTTACTTAGCCCAACAAATAATGATGGCATCTATGCCAACACTGTGATTAACTTGTGTACATTGTGTAAAGACGTGTGCCTGTTAGATTTCCTTTTAAATGCAAAACGATGACTTTTTAATCTGTGTATAGTTTGTCCATATTCAGAATAACATAACCGTAGATGTTCTAACTCGGGTCCAGACGATAACGAGCCAGCCTTCTGACTAGCGGCAGTCCTCCTCCACGCTGGCTTTGGCCCTGCTGCGGGCAGACTTTAGCCAGGGACCTGCGAGGCGAAGAGAAAAAAAGAGAAAAACACCCCGCGGTGCCTGCATTCATTCCAGATGCTGGCAAGCCAGCTCCCAGCTCCCCACCACCAGCTGCCCTCACTTGTACAGGATCGCTGTTGGTTTAGAGTCGGTGCATGAGAATATGAGGTCTGTCATGAACACCCAGGGAAACACTGCCCGCTGTGCCAGGCTGCCATGCTTGGAGGACTTCTATCTGAATGCCAGACCTTTCGAATGTTTGTGTTCCTTTCCCATCTGAAAAGGAAACAATTTTGCTTTAAAGGGGGAAAATCGGAGCGGAATACATTTCCGCTCAAATAAAGAAAATACTCCCAATACTTTGAAAAGGAAAAAAAAAAATAAGGAACATTTGTAACCATTCCGGTTTGTTTCCACCGTGTCCGTAGTCATTAAATGGGAGGCTCCGCTTTTGGTTTTGGGGGGCCCCGCGGGTGTGCGGTGCCTGAGCTAATGAAGTGCAATGTCAGAAATGAAGAATCAGAACTGATCCCCTTCACCCCATCATCAGTTTGTCACCCTGCATTTGCTCTGGCCGGAGTTAAATTTAGAAAGCAGACGAACAGGAAGGCAGAAACCTCCGGGGCCGGGGTTTGTAGCGCGTGGCACGGGCCAAACAGACCCTGACAGATGCGTAAGCTTCGTTTAACCCGCTCCCCCCGCAAAGCAGCTGGTCTGTCTCTGAAATGGCCAAATTGCTATAATCAACACCGTTTCACAAGCTCCAGGCAGCCGGGTGCAGAAGTAAGGTACCAACAGAACAAGAGCTCAACTCTGCTGCAGTGGGAGGGGGGGGGGGGGAGGCGGCGGTGGAGTGCTTTCCAGAGTCCCAGAAACACTCTCCCAAATAATGATGTAACAAGTCTTTAAAATACAGACCATTAGAGGACGTGTAATGCCCTAGCAAATGGTCAGTCTCCCTCCCTCCTCTGCTATTGATCGAACTAACCACAGCAACGCTTTCAAACTTTAAATAGTTTACTTTTGAGAAAAACAGTGGAACTAGGAGGGGGGGGGGATGTACAATGGAACAGAAAGCAGAAAAAAAAACGTTCTGGTTAAATAGAAATACTGTTCAAGGAGAAAAGACAGATGTAAAGTGGGAAATCGCTTAATTAGCCGAGTTTTGGTTGCCGTGGCTCATCTGTTGCATGTGTCACAACTTGACAATTCCAATCTCAACAACCCGGCTGTAATCCGCAAATTTCCATTCACTCACGTCGCAGCTATTCAGCTTAGCGACCTGCGCTGAAAGCTTTATGAAAACGATCTGCAGCGAATATCACTCGGAGTCTTTGTGTCCGCTAGGATGGTCTGTCACAGAACCATCCCAGATCACTGACACAGAAAGGAACACATGGGGTGGGGGAGTGAGGGGAGGAGAGGCGGCAAACCAAATTTAATCTCTGACCAACGGTCCCCCCATATGTTGATCACTATTACACAAATGAACCCCATCCCGAGCCCGAGAAGTAAGGGGTTAACTGTGGTCTGGCTCTCCTGGCTCTGGCCCTGTGATAGACTTCCTCTGTGGAGTATTTAGCGTTGGACGCTCTCCTTCTCCAAACACAGTGCACCTGGGACAACAGCTTTGGTTCCAGACTTTGTGTTAATCAGCAGCAATACATGCTTGCCAGCGGCCAAGTTCGTATGAACACAATTAATACTGTGCCCTGCTTTTCAAAAAGGCAATACGGCTGCACTTATGAAAACAGAACACCACCGACAGAGAGAGACTCTCTGAATGGTTAGGAGGGGCCGAGTGTGTGCGTGTGTGTGTGTGTGTGCGTGTGTGTATGTGTGTGTGTGTGCCGAGTGGCACATTTTGAGGAAATCGCCCTGATTGCTGAAAGGATTTCAAAGAATCTACAGGAAGAAAAAGGATGAAGAAAAATAGTTAGGGGGCCCCGATGCATTCTTGTGCTGGCCGTGGTCTCACTGTCGGTCAGACAAAACATACCACACCGGAATCTGATGGTTGTCACTTTGGTGAGCTGAAGAATTTCAAGGAGTGATATCCATGACCAGTTGTGTTCCAAACTCTGGCTCGAGGAAACGCTTTCTCTGTTTAAGATTTGAGAGTTGATGGTCCAAAGCAGCAGGGACCAGTCACTGTAATCATTTCTGAAATCAGGTGACGGGAACTGAGGATAGGCTTTCATATGTATCCGTGTGATATCTGCAACACATGTGTCTGTTTAGCAGTAAGATTGTCTTGCGTAAATGGCTGCAACTGATAACCCCTATCAGTTAAGATACCCTCTGCCTTGATAGGCTGCAGGCTGTATTTTGTGCAAATCTGTGCCTGAAACGGATTACAAATCACTGATAACAGTTCAGGCAGCAGTAACTGTCCTACCACTGAATGGCCCAGAGTACATGTAAAAGCTAATGCAAAATGCTAGTGACTAATAGCGAATCACACACATACACGCATACTGGCAAGCATTTGAGAGGTCAGTGTTGTCATTAAGTTAATGTCCGTCCGCAGTTAGGCTAAACACAGCGCCTTTTATGGAATTATCGTAATTAGTCTAACCATTAGTCTTAATGGGGAGTAATGGCCAGTTAGATGTTATTTGGTAAAACAACATGCCAGAGGCAGAAGGTGTTTTATTACGTCTCTATATTAAGCCCCGTTTTTGGAGGGCGAAGAATGTTTCCAGATCGTGGGCGAAATTGGCTCAGCGTTAATTCAGTTTCCACATCAAGCGGAGCACGAGAGACCACCCACCAGGAAAGTGGGCCGGAGCACGTCTGCGTGAGGGTGACTAAGGACTGCGGGAGTTTCGTTCACTCCGACTGCACTTTTGGGTGCCTTTCACCCCCCTTTCTTAAAAACTGTAACTCACTAGAAGATGACATTATGCATATGTCAGATACGCCAAAGCTTAAATGTCACAGAGGCATACGCACCTGTTGCTAAGACAGACATTTTGTGACAACTACATATACTGGCAATTTGCACACTAGAATAACATTTTAAAATGTAAGGAAACGTGATGATTAAGCTGGGTAAATACTGTGGAAAAACAGCAATATGATGGAAACCATTTGGGCTTATTTGCCACTGGGATGGATGTTTCAAAAACATATTTCACAGATAAGTTGAGCTGAGAAGTGCCTGGGAACCGAGTAACCTCTGGCATCGCTTGGATGGTAAGGACATGAGAATTTTTTTTTCTTCAACGCATTTTTTTGCATGGCTCATTCTTTTTTTGCGACCAACTAATTACATGTTTTCATTACATCGCCCTTTGGGAAACCCCGGAGTAGCACACGTGATAGAACCTCCTGAAGCAAGGGCCTACTGCAGATCACTCTGGTCAGGACTAGTGCGGCTTTCTCTGGATAGGACCTGGCTTGTTAATCAAATGCTTTCCAGATCACACTTCAGGCACGGTAATTACCCTTTCCAGGGGAATTGCCGTGCACAAAAGCTTTTGTAAACACAGCCAATAACGAGTTTAATTGCGACGCAGGTTGGATAATAAGCAGCTATTTTGTGTTTGAGCTGCGAAACGCAAGTGTGAAATATGAATGAAATGTCACCGAATTGGCTGCCTCTGAGATTTACTATACATTTATCAAGTCGTTTCACGCCCGCCCTGGTGTTTGAGCTCGGTCACGGGCCATTTGCTCCACACAAGCACCATCTTTCTTCATTTGACTGAACACTGTCAGCCTCTCGAAGGCATTTCCACAGTGAGAGGCCAGTTTCAAAAGCCCTGTCCTCCCCCTAGATAAACCTATCACCTAGAAGATATATAGGACTCTAATTACATTTCAACCCAGTGATGCTTGGGCCTTAAAAGAACCTTTCTTGTGTTGTCATTGAGGTTACTGTAAGGAAAAAGAGTTACCTATCGACCCACGACTTTTGGGAAATCCAATATTTGATTAATTAAAAATACTGTTTGTTTTTAATATCTAATGGTAGTCCTATATAGTAAGTTAAGGTTAACATTGGAAGATGTTGCCCGGCATGTTTCATAATATGTTTACAACAACCAGAGACAGTTACTCTTTTCTACGCTTTTGACCCATAATATTACCTGACAAATTAATACTGAATATATTTTTGATAAAACTGATTCTATTCCACTCATACTAGGAGTTGTGACTCCTGAATATATACAGTATTTTCTTTTTTTCACAAAATGCAAAAAATTACTAAAAAATGGATCAAATTATATCAGTCAATTGACCAGTGCCAAATTCATTATATTCTTCAAAATGACTCTACAGCGCAGGACTCCAATGTCTTTTTAACGATGTGTAGACACATATGCAGAAGGAAATCAGTCCTGAGTTGTGATGAAGTATCCACATTGCATGGCAGAGGCCTGAATGCAAACTTAATTCAGTCTCGACACGAAATCGAAAGAGCTGGAAAATCATTCGTTTGTTTAAAACAAATATTAGACCGCATTGTTTGCAACAATTTATCCGGCTGACATATTTGCACATGCCGTGTATTCACTTATCAATGGCAATTTCTCTGACCTTTTTAATGCACTGGGAAAAGTCAACTTGAAAAGTGCACAGATGTTTAGAGTCAGACATGAAATCCATGGTGATTGTCAGTGAGGTTAATTTAGCGTGACTGGAGTTTCTCTCGCCATCCCATAGTCAAGCTTGGCAAAGACTTTTACTCACTTTTCTTTCCACCTCTGAGGAGTTCACAAGCAGGATTGGAGGCCTGTCTTTTTTTACACATATTTTATGGTCAGTCTTTTAAATATAGTTTAATAAGTGTAGACTTCTGTTATTTAATTCACACTCTTTAATGTCAGTGTCCCATTAATGACAGTGACCTAGATATTTAAATAAAGCACCTTTATCTCAAATCTTCCTATATATAATAGTGTGTTTATTATATATATATTATTCCTATATATAATAGTGTGTTTACTCCCCCAACCCCATCATGTCCTCCACAAGCACAACTGGTGGTTGTGTTCGGTCCTGTAGAGCACTAGAAGCTTGGTCTGCATACCAATCATTGGTCTTTAACCACTATCCCCCCATACTAACACTTCAAAACTCTTAGTTACACCCTCGTCTCCCTAAAATCAAAACACGAAAACAAACTATACGTACTGAATAGCGGTGTGTCATTTGATCGCCGCAGAAACTGAAAGAGGGAGCAAGAATTAAGTGAAATGATAGCAATATATTTTTTTGCTCAAGGAAAAGTGTATTATCTTGAATGATAATGTTTCTGGCAACAATAGACTAAAAAGTGACTTATGTTTTATTCTGACTGAAAATCTAAGTAACTATAGTTTGTGGATGTGGCAGTTGTACCTGGATAGGGTGTGAAGCAGAACCTGTGTGTTACATTATGTGGTTTTGCCATGTCCTGTCTAGTGAATATGAGGATGATGACTTTATTGTAGATATAAATCTGAGCATTTTGTGAAATTTGTGAAAAAAAGCAACTAAATGAGCTTCATTGTATAACTGTACTTGCCATTTATTTACAAATTCTGAAAAATATGCACGTATATATAAAATGTGGGATTATTAGTTGAAGGAAAGAATATGTTTGAATACACTAATAAATGTGGAGTACATGCTACATACAAGTATCAACATTTAAAACAGGACAGGGTTAGGACAGACACTATAATAATAACAAAAATAATAAGTTGAAATATAGTTGCAAGCAGCGATCACTGGGGTCCAAGCAGCTATCACTGGGGTCCAAGAAGCTAACGTCGCCGCCATATTGGAGAGGTGAGGACTGGCCTGTAAACAAACGCAAGTAAACGGTGGAGCTGTGGTTTTTCTGGATAATCTATATCTGTCTATGGTCTAACCAGTGATCACTGGGGTCCAAGCAGGTGGGCAAACTGTCCCAAGTAGTAAAAGGTCAGAGGAACAGCAGAGGCATGTTGTAGTTTTTTGTTGCGACATCATATGGCTGATTTGTTTGAAATTGGGTAAAAAGAATCTATGTGAATGATGGCCATTCACACAGGCATGTATTGGCTGCTGAACTTTAATTTGCCCATGGCAGCCATTTTGTCGAACGAGCCGAAAGGAACTTTAGATGTGAGCAAATACCAACGTATACTGAAGACTGCGCAGGCAGAGCGGTTACACTGGAGCCCGTGGGGAAAGCGGGGCCACTGTCGATGGGTGTCTCGGAAGTGACTGTTTGATAGTATCGCTTTGTAAAAGAGTAACTTATGCTATATATCCCCTCGAAATGGCAAACCTATCTCTCATGGTTTTCATTATTTTGGGGGAGGGAAATAGTCAATAGCAATCTATACACAATTATACGTATACTTATCCTACATTAACTATGGAAACTATTAAAAAAACTATTCAATTAAATGAATAATTTCTTATTTCCTTTGGTATTTTTGTCATATACAGATATGCAATGATGATTGCTGGGTAATATATATCTTGTTGTCAATGTCAAGTCTCTATTTGATCATGTGACGAGACGATTCGATATAGCTAGTTTATGCGCAAAATATGAACGTCAATTGAACGTCTTCCATTTGGAAAAGGATCACTCGGCTGTTGCCACTGTCATAGATGTCAGAAACAATAGCAGGGCAGTGCACACCTCACCGAAGGTGGATGTTACGGAGTGATACTGCTATGTCCCTGTTGTAGTGGTCAGACAGACGTTTTGCCTTGTCATATAGCTCATCATCGCATTCAAGCTGATGACCACTATAACAGGGACATAGCAAACCCGTCCTGCACAGCTGCTCTCATTCAAGCTGCCGTGGCTCTATTTAACAGGTTGTTATCATTTCGGTTAGGTTGCCGCCGAGCGCCTGTTTGATTGTGTATGTGTTTTTAGATGTGGGTAAAGCTGCTGTGTGTGCTGCCGCACCAAATCGTGCCTTTCATCATTGTTTTTAAGAACGCTTCAGCACTTTGACCGAGGGGGCCTTTTACATGTCCAGGCCCAGGGACCCATGGTTTCATAATCCGTCCATGCGCACACACACACGCTCACAGACTCACAACAATGCTACAAAAACCCGTGCTACACAGAAAGACTCTCGTACATCAAATGAAGGGGGAGAATCAGTGGCTATGTGCTGGGGCTGTAGCCAAGGGGGTCAGTATTAACGTCCAAAATCCACCTCAGGTCTACCCGCAGTGCTCGCCTCGTCAGACTCTTCCATCCATTCCATTTGCGATCTCGCCAAACAGATCTGGGACCTGGAGTTTTGTCTGTAGTACCAGCGTTCTGATTTATATACAGACACTCACACACACACTCACACACACACACACACGCGCACACACACACACACACACACACACACACACACACACACACACACACACACACACACACACACACACACACACACACACACACACCACTTTCTCATTACCTGCCAATTGTCTCCTAAACACCTTCCACTAACTAGCTGGCATGCTATCAACAGGCCTCCCTGATGACCGAGGCTTTCCCCAGTCTAACTGCCCACATCATTTTGATATATACTGATGATGCATCTGAAAATTAATTTATTGAGAGTTAAGTGACCAATAACATTATAATTCATGTATGCCTTTCGGCGAAACTAATATATCCCAGCGGGGTCCATTGAGCTAATAAACACATATGGACATTGGCAGCTTTGTGAGGACTTTACCTCACACACTGTCCAGTCCACAAGAGTAGGGATGCTAAAGGAATGTTCGGCTGTGGCCACTTATCTGTAAATAACCCCACAGAAATAGCAACCCCTTTCCATTAGCACGGAGTCTGTGGACGATCACATTAATAATAGCTATATTTAAGATAATTAATTTCAAGCCTACTATTAAAACCTAGAGAACTGTAACTGTATAGAGCCCCATGTGGCCGAGATGTCAAACAGCAGGTTGCACTAAGGCCATCATTTGATTAATGACCATCTCCTTTCCATTCTCCCAGCCAGGGGATGCTTCTCATTCCCCTTGTTGCTAAGTTTGTAGTTGTCCTTTTGTCCCCCCCTTCCCCAGCCCCCAGTCTGGCTGCTCTTTCTACTCTTCAGTGTGAACATGGACCTGGTGACAAAAACATGCTCTCATCCAGAGGGTGTTTAAAAGCGATTACAGAGCAATGTCCTTGCAAGGCTTCGAAAAAGAGCCTGACCTGTCTAACACGGCAACACACCGACATCCATGTTCTGCTCCATTACAGGCCAATGGGTGGAGCCCAGAATTCCTCTGCACATCTCTCTCTCTCTCTCTCTCTGTCAGTTGGTCCATTCTTTTTTGTCCCCTCAGGTGCTGGGGCGATCACTGGGAACCCATCCATGCACTGACAGGAGAGTTAATATCCCATCTGGGATTGGTAAGACTCTCCGAGTGCCCTGAAGACCCACAGATCATCCGTGATTACATATGGCAGCCCCCGACCTGCTCTGGAGGCAGTCCGCTGCCATGGAAGATTGACGATTATCGATGCAGAAACCCTTGTTAATTCGCCGTACAGGGTTAGTTTGCGTTCCACAGCAAGCCAGGCAGATGCCTGGCTAACTGTTTTAAACTCATCCGTGGACACTGATTGCCATCCTGGTATCCTGAATTTCGAAAGGAGAAGCTCATAGCTATTGAAAGAGGCAAGATTAATGACTTCATCGGGTCATCACCAAGATAGCATGACATAGAATTATAAAATTATTTAAAAATGTTTCCATCACTTCTGCTGCCAAACTGTTTTGAATCAGCACGGGTGTTTTACTGCTGCAGTAGCCGGAAGAGAACTTTTATGGTTGAAACACACTGCCCAGCCAAAATGCTAATAGTTATTTGTATCAACGTCTATTTGGATCTCAGAGCTGTATGTGACACCCATTAAATCTGTTTTTGTGTATCTTTGCCAGCTCCTTCATTTTGGAAGTACAGTTTAGTTTCTTCAAAACACCAAAGTAGTTTTTCCCCCATGTCTTTTCCATAGCTGTTTGTTGAAGACGTTTCATCTAAACGCTCAAGACTTTGTCATAAATTCTGTGCATCCCTGAAGCTAATGTTCAGTTTTTCAATGTTGCTCTAAGAGACTGAAGCTAAGTTACTGTGATTGAATGGATCACCTGCTGTGGACATTATAAACAGCGATGATGGGGCGAGGGGGTGTTACATTAGTGGACTGATGGAAAATTGCACCTCAGAGAGAGCTTTGCCTGAATGATGGAGTAATAAAGTCTCCTCTGTATACAATACATATTTCATCTAGGTACCTGTGCTTCCTCATTCAGAGCCTTTTAAAAGCCATTGTGTAGGGATGAGCCAAGTGTGAGTCCAGGCAGTCTGAGCACATCATTTATGGGTGGAGAAGATGGGTGGAGGCAGTCTGAGCACATCATTTATGGGTGGAGAAGATGTAGCCGAGGCCCACCTTAAGACAAAGAACGGCCACTGCCTTGTCCAGAAACGTTTGGTCTCCATTGAAATTCATACCATACCGATTAAAAAGTAATTAGGCAATAAGCTGACATAGTTTAACAAAAAATCTGTGGTTCATTTATAATTATAAATACAATTACACCAGAATTGAGTTTAAATGATTAATGGACCTCATACAAAATATGCAGGATACATTATATGTGTCTGTTTTAAACAGAAAAGAGAAGAGATTTTGGCAGCGCTGCGATGTTTCTATGGTGCAGTAACATTTCCCTAACGGATGTCGTGCGCAGCACAGGTCGACAGCCAAAATTAGTCTGGGCCACGTGTGTCTCTTTTGCCAGGCCAAATTTAGCCGCGGCCAAAATGGTTGCAAGGGATGATGAGCGGTACTTACTCTTCTGCAGTTACCAGTGCTTGTTGCCGTGCGCAGACGCTTAAATCCACTCCCCCTGTCATTTTAAGTGCTTTTGCGGCTTCATTTATTGCAGAGCACTTGTAAACTTTCCCATAAAAAAAACCCCCTGTGAATGTCTATCGAGGACGTTAAGTGTAGTTTTCCATTCATCACTGGAGGCGGCGTGGCCTGACAGATGTGCACTGGGACCGGCTTCGCCAGCTCTTTCAAGAGACATTAATGTAGCGCGGCCAGAAAACACGCTCATCCCTGAGATATTCAATGACGCGACTAATTGCTAATCTGCTTATCATCTTAACCGATTCCACATTGAACGGTTCACTCTAACAGAATCGGGGATATCTTGAGTGCATTATCTTGTGTCGTTTAAGTGCGACCACAGCATTCTTACACAGACCTCAAGAGCATTGTAAGCCACTCCAAACAGCTCCACCGCGGCAAGCTGGACTCTCCTCACACTAATTGTAGTTTCAGGACCAGAATGAAATATATTACACAGATAGTATCAGACACCACAAATACCGCTTTTGCCCCTAGGAGGAAGAGAAGGAGTGTTTTGAACTGGTTATCTCCTGTTTTGCGGCCCTTTTTCCCAGCCATCATGTCTTTTTTGCACCTCTTTGTGCAAAGTGGAAAAGCAACATTTAACCTCAACGGTTCCCTTTTGGTGAGGGAAACACGTGGATTTAGGTCTGCTTAATGTCAGTATGAGTAAGTCAAGTATCTTGTTTCCATGAATTCAGCGCAATTAGCTCATTAAAGGTCATTACAGGACTTTGGAGCAATTGGTACATGCTGGTCCGCGGGGTCTCCAGAGCCACGGTAGAGGCAACAGAGGAATGCAGCGTCATGAGAGGACATCTTAGCCTTTCGCTAAACACCACCAGGCTTGTTACACTTCACAAAAGCCAACATCTGCCAGCGGGGGGGAACGTCGCATCATCGCTACACGAGACGAGGGAGAGACCGCCTGTTCATCTGATCCTGGAGCTCAGGAGCAGCTGTGGCCTGCGGTGGACAGGCCCACTGAGGGGCAGGCCGAAAAGAACAAAGACCAAAAAACATAAGAACAACAATAAAATGGAAGGATGCAAGTGAAAGCAAGGTGGTGGCGTTCCAAAGGCCGGTCAACATGGTGGAAAATGAACAGGGTTTGTTTAGGATTGGGAAAGACTATTCCGGACCATTACTTGGACGCAGTAATTATTGCATAGAGAATGCAATGAGTCATGGCAAGAAGATTGGCCCGGTAAAAAACGACGACAAAAAAAAAGGCTGGCAAAACAAAGCCTTGGCACATGTTCTGCCTCTGGAACCATCAATCTGGTGTCAGTTTTCTTGCCTTGTGCCATAAACACTCTGTAAACGGTCGATCTGCGCTTCAACAAAGTAAGACCGCTCTAAGTCTTTGGTTTCAGCCCGCTAACAAAACTGGACATTTCTTATAGGGGGAGAGAACTTGGAAACCGAGAATGAATTTGAGTCTATTTTGACACACGAGACACTTGGCGAACCCATTACATGCAGAACAGTATGTTGAGTTTAATGCCTCATACTTCTTTAATGAAAAGAGGTGTAATAACTTTAACAGGCAGTTCTTCTGTTTCAGTCGATTGGAAACAAATGGAATCTGCTCCCACTTTTATGCAATCCCTGCCATGCAAATACCTTGTGTACGAGCTGTATGGATAACAAATTGCCATATCATGTATTACAATTACTTCTTCAGTCTCGCCAGGACTATTCATCTTTCCAATGAAATGATTTGAAAGCTATGAATTATGGCCATATTTCAGTCTAAAAGAAACAAACCACTAATTGCAATGTGGCCTCCCGGTAATTTCACGAAAGGGCCCAGAAAGCTCTCCAACATTCAAAGGGGGGGTAGTTGTGGGGGTTGGAGAGAGAATAATTTTCTCCTGCCGCTGCTTTATTTTGGTTTCGAATAACAGACACTACTAATTTGGTGTGGGCTCGACCCTTGCCCCAACTGCCTCTCCCCCCACCCCCCTGCCCCCAGGGGAGTGCTCCAATCAGCCCAGCAGCTAAACCTCCGCCATCTTTACCCCACAGCCTGCTCGCTCGCCCGCTCACTCGTGCTACCAGCCAACCTGGCCTGCTAATTCCCATTTCCTTTATAATCATAAGCTTTCACGTGACTGGCTGGCCGGGGCCGGGGCTCGGGCGAGTGGGGGTGGTAATTACCCCAGGGTCCCAGGCATTAACCTTACCAGGTGTCACTGGATGGCCTGTTTACCTCAGTGATTAATGAATGAACTAGAAGTCTTTTTAGTCGCCCCGCTTTTTTTCCACTCTGTTTAACGTGGAGTGTGCCACTGAATCAATTGGGAAGGCAATGACAAGCCCGCGCCCCGGATTGGGTTACGGCGGCAATATCCACTCAGCGAAACGGGGTCACTTTATAATTTTTTGCTGGATGTCAACTACTTTAATTAATAGTCCGCCACCATGTGCTCTGAGATAATGTTTGGTTTGGTAGAGTTGCCACAGTTAAAGTTACCATTTTTTTTCTTCTGAAAGTTAAAACTCTTTCAGGTAGACCCATTGCTACGCCTTTTCAGTTTGCGCTGAATAATAATGAGCATGCATTATACATTATAGATATGTATGTAAACACAGATATTTAAGCAGAGGCAGACCCCCCCCCCCCCACACACACACACACGCACACAAATACTCACATACACCTTTTTCAAAGTGTATGCACTCTGCTGGAAATGTTTCTGGAAGAACATATGGTTTGTGACTAATTTGCATGTGTCGAAACATATATCAACATTCCTAACAAACAGTACAACTGACTGTCGACTGTTGGTGCCTTTACAAATATGAATTTACCGAGTGCAGAAACAGGACCATGGAGGTATAAGCGAGTCTAGCCACTGACACGCACGGCATACAATTAAATGAGCTTGACTGTAATTACTTCCCCTGACACCACAGTTCAAATAATGTTTGGAGCCACTATGAGGATATGCCAGTTACACAATGGGCTGATAAGCATTTTCCCCAGTAAATGGACATGGGCACAAAAAAACATCCTGTGCACAGAAAACGATCTAATAATGGGAAAATATGTTTGCAGTTCCATGGCACTCTTGACCCTGTTAATGTTTTTTTGTATGCGTATATACAGGGCATGTATGTATGTACGTAAGCCCACGCCGTCTGCACCCAGACGTTGAGATAAAAAAATAAAATAAATGCATGCCATTTAGGAAGGCATATTAGTCCCAGGTTAGGTTTTCATCATATAAACACACCCGTTTGAAAGCTGCTGCTCTTTCAGTAATTGCTTGTGTGACTCACTGAATGGTACAGGCAGTGGAATCATGGTATTGATGATGGAGTGATAGCTAAGGCTGAATTAAAAGATTAAGATTTCAACATTTTCTCCTTGGAGGCACCTGAGTTTTCATGAGGTGTGTTCAGTTGTCCATCCACACTACAACGGTCACAATGGTTGGGCCATTTCCTGTGAAAAGTCAGAGGGCAAAAACAGAACTGTGTCATTCATTTAAAAAAAATAAAAAGGTGTGTGTGTGGGGGGGGGGGGGGGGGGGGTTGGTGGCATGAAAAGGAGGAAAAGAATTCCAGGAGTGAAGAGCAAGAAAGGGCTGTGTACACAGGTGATGACTTAATCACTATGTCCTTGCTTGGCGGGGGCCAACAAGGGTTCACGTCACTCAACCGTCAAAGAGCCAAAATGGCCCCTCGTTGACGCGCATCACGGCAGCGGCAACCGCGACAACAACTGGGGCCGAAAAAAAAAAAAGGGCAGAGACATCTCTCACCAGTCACTGTTGCTTCAGTGCCTTTTGTTCAATAGCATTGAAAGGTTTTTTTTGTGAATCAGGCTTTGGTGAGTAATTTCAAAGGAATTAGATGTTGTTAAAGGCATTTGGAACATACGACGTGATTGACAGAGGGAGCAGGCAAGAGGAGGAAGAGCAACGCAGTAATGGCATTTTTCAATCGATGTCCCTTTATCCACTCCATCATGGCCTTGTCTCTTTCTCTCTCTCTCTCTCTCTCTCTCTAGAGCATTAAAGCACGGCAATGGAGTTAGAGCGAGCCGTGACCTCACCGAAATTGCCGTATGTTCTGTGCACCATTCATTTTCTGAAGTTCCCTGGCAAATCTGTACATAGTATCTAAGTGTCTAAACAAACATGAAGAGGCTCTCCAGAGGCTCAAGGGCCCAGACTTCAGATCCTCTGACATGACAAGCAGGCCCACATACACACACAGTCCAACCTCCCAGGAGTTCATCGCGACTAGGGAAGACACATGCATGAAATGGACTTTAAAAAAAAAAAAAAAAAAAAAAAAGATTTTAAGTGTTTTGAATCAACATATAGTTAGGTTTTGTAGATCTAAACTTAAAGAAAGTGATTTGCAATCAGTATTCAATTATTGAAATAATTCCCAGAGATTGTGGTGACATGAATACGTCTATTAAAAAGACTGAAGTTAGATTGAATTCAAAAATGTAAAAGTAATCCAGATGGAAATAAATTATATATATATATATTTATTTTTTGGGAGCAATAGGATAAGGTACTCATCACAGTGTATTCTTGTAAACGATGCTAGTTCCACAAACAGGCTGAGTAAAACCGCGGCATTATGCGGACACGGCCCTGACATATTTTGGAAATTGAAAACGCCTATTAGCCCAAGTGCTGTCATTTCCCTGCTGACGTGCCGTCAGCCGCTGGGTATCATTTTCTAACACGTGTGCTCTGGATTCAGGAAACAGGCTAGTCCTGTCACATTCCCAGCAAGAGCCCAGCACTTTTCCAATTTTCCAGTTCATCAATGCCCATCTTCTGAGGAAATAGAGAATTTGATAGGCTATATCACAATTCACGTGTGCGTCCAAGAAGGGGGTATTAAAAATCTAAAGTGGTGCTTTGGTTTTAAAAGAATAACACATTTGTTTGAGTTTGTGTGTGTGTGTGTGTGCATATATATGTGTGTGTGTGTGTGTGTGTATTTGTGTATGTGTGCATGTGTGTGTTCACCCCTAGTAAGGTCCATCATACTCTAATATGAGTTTGAAATACACTAATGGACCAAGAAGGGAGTCAGTCATTGAAGTCTGGCTGGTTAATATCTGCAAGTCAAGGCAGACCTCTGTCATTCCAGCACACTGATTCAAGCTCGAACGACGCACACTTACGTCACCACTCGACAAAAACCGCAGGCCATTTAGATACGCGTTGACTAACAGACGTGTAGTGCCTATTATCTCGGAGCTCTTAATGGATTATAGTTTAATTTTGCCAACCAATATTTCAACAGGCTTTATTAGGCGGCTTTGGTAGTGCTTCACCCCTAATGTGCACTATACACACTCTGGCAGCTGTTTTCGGGATCGGCTGTCACAACACGCCAGGACGGTTAGCCGTGGTGGGTATGGGAAGGTGGTGGAGCGGGCCGCTGTTGTGACTGACACAGGTGGGGCTACTGACAGGAGCGAGCGAGATGAGTCACAATCTGCGTCCCAGACCTGTCACTGAAGAATTCTACCTCTAAAAATTACAATTAGTGGTTCGAAGGGGGAAAACACACACGCACATACCCACACAGAGAGAGAGAGAGAGAGAGAGGGGAGACAAAATGGGCTTTCATGGTTTCAGGTTTGCGGGCACACCATGTCCAAGAAAGACGTGCGAGCTTAATGAAACCTAAACACGTCGCACTCAGTGAGCATAATTAACTGTGAGACGATCATGTCTCAACACAGGTCACGTCCAGACTAAACTGATAATTGCGATCCTTGTGATTCGCTGGTGGTGTTTACCTTCGTGTGTTAACATGTTTGGATAACCCTGTTGCAGAGAGGAGACGGCCAGGATGGGGTTGCCGTGGTGGAGGAGTGATAAGTGTGTGTGTGTGTGGGGGGTGCGGAGGCATCATGGTTACAAGCAGTTGAAATAATCTAATCAGGGCAGCGAAGACAACAGGCTGTGCACAAACTGGGTGCTTAGACTCGGGGACTGAATGAAGGATTTGAAGACTTGGGAGTAAGCGACTCTGACGAGAGTTATTTGTTTAGTCTTAAACACTTACATCCTCATAACTTGTTGCCACAATTGATGCCATTCATTCATTCATGATTAGGGATTTCAGAGTGTTGAACTAAGATGACATTCCAGTGAAATATTGCTGTTAGTGCCTGCCGGCTGCTTACAATACCTTGTAATTAGAAGGTGTAACATAAGCAGAGATGTATTTGTTTGAAAAATGTTGTACTGAAATTTGGAGGTGATTTGGTTCATTTGCTACGTGTTTCCACTGAAACCTGCTTGCCAGTGAGCTTTTAATCCAAGCAAACGGGGAAGTAGCTCGCCTTCTCACCACTAAGAAGACAATGGGTCAAGAAACATTTAAACAGTGAAGTAACGTCTCCATTTTATGTTATTTCTATGGTGATGTAATGCAGGGTGAAAATATACATTGGAGTTGTAATAGGACATTATCTCCACACAAACACAAGCCACTCTATGACTGATTCATCACATGTGTGTGATCTCCAAGAAAATGTCTTGCTGCCCTTGTGTTCCTGGATGGAGTTCAGGCCATTTAGTAATATGTCAGTATCAGTATCAGTCTGTCGCAACTGTTAAAGACACCCGTACCCTGAGTTTTCAGTATTTTTAAAGAGTGGACACGACATGACCCTCACGGGTCATAATAAATATATCAACCTGTAAATATTAAATAATTGTAGCACTCGCCATCTGATTATACATTTCTGCCGCAGGGAGAATGTGAAACAATTGTGCAAAAAATACTCCACTTTGATTCCTCTTCTCTGGACTAATCCCACTACCCTATGATTTCATTGCGTATAATTAGCGGTGATGTGCGTAGGGCAAGATGTAATTCTAACACACTGTAATTCACGCTTCATTTGAGTACATTACTGACGTAATCCCTCCCTAACGATGCTGTGACATCAAACGCGAGTCGGAATTTTACATTATGTTTGGAGGTGAACTCACTTGTTCCCCTTTGGCAAGAACTATATGGACCCTCTACAGATGCGGGAGCGTTCATGGGAATGCTGGCAATAGTATCCATAGGATATGTCATTTGAGCTTCATTATATTAGGCTTTTAAGAATCAACATCTAACAATAATCTGTTTTAATTGAGGATATGAAATGTAATGTACAACAATATAAAATACAACAATTATATAAAAGTGACGTAATAAACAACAATGGCGCAAGAAAACACCACACAAAAATAAAGGGGAAAAAAAAACATTTCTTAAAATACGCTTCACATTTTGACATACAAGACTGCTGAGCTGTACATTTTGGTTCTGAGAAATTACTTTCGAACGTGTTAATGCGTTGTCATCCAATGGCCTCCCACTGAGCATCGTAACGGCGAGAGATTGGAAAGTTTCTCGCTGGCTGGTTTTGATGAATGGTGACAGATGTGTTAGTGAAAGGTCTGAGTTTTGATAAATGACACTTTCAGAAATCCAGCTACGTGAAGCAGAACAAAACTTGAATGGATCTGCAATGCAGAGCCCTGATGTATGCTCCCATCTTGAATAAACATCAAGTGTGTGAACAACAGGAGGAAATGAGAGCATTTCTCTCTGAAGAGCAATATAAGCCATGCATTTCAGTCACAGTTTTTGTTCTTGATACATTTCTCAGTGTTTGCTTTTTTTTCTTTGCTCAGAGTAAATGGCTTTTTCCTATGGCATAACGCCTAAAAAAAGAGCACAAATGTTCACACTTCTCTCACCAAAACGTCATAAGTATATTTTAAGCACATCAAGGAGCTGTAAGTTTGACTCTGTTATACAGCTGGAGTAGTCAACACACACACACACAAAAAACTGCTACTAATAAAAGCAAAAAAGAACACACACATCACACTGTCTCGGTCACCTAAAACAGACCTTAACAGTATTCTGTAATGAGATGCTATTTGACATGCGTGTAACATTTGCGTAAGCTCTTTGGCATATGTGAAATGAAAAAGAAAAAGGAGAAGGGAGAGAGGGAATGAGAGAGAGAGACAGAGAGAGGCAAAAGAGTGAGTGAGACAGACAGAGAAAGCGAGGTTGTCATATGAACTCTTTCAAAATGAGCCCGCAGTACCCCTGCCTGGAATAATGGAGGGGAAATTGAGCATTAAATACAAATCAACGGTTATTAATTTCAGCATGACAGAAGAATGGCGCAGAGGTTGGGCCTTTCAGCACCACACCGCATGCAACTGCTCTTACATTGCATGCATGGCACGGACGGGGGTGGGGGGGGGGGCAAAGAGGAGAAGTGATGGAGGAGGAGACAGACACACACACACACACACACACAAACGCGCGCGCACACACACACACACACACACACACACACACACACGCACGCACGCAGATCCGTGCATTCTCTGAAAAAGTAGCCCCGTAGCGACATGGAAGAGGAAGCAAACGACTAGGCTCCTCTGTATACAAACGCCCCGGCAAGAGCAATCTCCACAGCCCATCCATCAGACGCCCGCTTTGTAGATCCAGATAGACGGGCGGCCAGGTCATCAGTCAGCCTCCCTCCCCACCTCCTCTCCCCCCTCTGGCCTCTTCCCTCACAGGCCGGCTGGCTTGCAGACAGGGCGGTGATATTGATCAGCGAAGGGAGCCTTGACCTGGCTCTCCTTTTAAAAGCCGCAGAGGAAGTTTCGCCCCGGCCCCTAATGTTTTCCAAAGGTGTCAGAGGAGGCGCTCGGAGCACCTGCAGTACATCAACCTGTTTAGATTTGACACAGGGGCACCGATAGGAACAGCTGGGCTTTTTTTTGTTTCATTAGATCCAACAACAGACAATAACAGTGGGGATCGCAGCTCTGAAATGCGTGGGATTAGGCACGATTTATAACCTTTTTTTGTCGTTGAGAGGGCCCGCTCAAAATGAGAATTAAACATTAGCTGGCTAAATTGATGTAGACCACTTACGGAGCCCATCCACCATCTAGTGCAAAGATGCTTGTCTGCTGTAAATATTATTTCTTGGAAATATTTCAACTTGTCATAACAACAGCACTGCGATTGCTATTAACATGCTTAATCTTTGGTTGATTGGTCTGAAACGCATCAACACATTCTTGACTCCTGCTCTGACAACATCTGTTAAAATACCTTGGCTGCTAGGGATCTCAATGAAAACATTCCACCTCTAGTGGGAACCTTTTATACCCCACCACACGCTCACACACACACACACACTTACACACACACACACACACACACACACACACACACACACACATTTTTAAATAGCACATATGAAATTCGAATTGCTGGTATACAGGTTTACAGTCACACTTTTTTCCACTATAAAATACTTACTCTTATGGCTAATCTCATCAAATGAGATATGAGATGAAGATTAATCTATAATATTTTCATACCGTAAAAGTTGGGCCATAGAATGTATTCTAACGTGTTAAATCTAATCTAATCTAATCTTATCAAATTCACATAAGGCGAGAGAAAAAATCCTCTGAGGTGGATCTATAAGGTCCGAGCAAGTAGAATAGGCAGGTTTGATTTATTCGCACGCAAAATAACCTTATTTGTAAAATTAGGGTAGCGTCGTTAAAGGTGCAGTGTGTGGGATTTAGGGGGATCTATTAGCAGAAATGGAATATAGAGTATCCATAATCAGGTTCTTATTAGTGTATAATCACCTGTAACTACGAATCGTCGTGCTTTCGTTAGATTAGAACAGTGGTTCCCAAACTTTTTACAGTCCCGTACCCCTTCAGACATTCAATCTCCAGCTTGTTTTTTAATTAATGCTTGTTCATCGTTGCGATCGTTGTTGTGTTTATTAGAAAGAAATACAGCCTTGCAGGGCAAAAGGTTGATGCACAAAATGATATTTCCGGTTGTGCCAGTAGGAAGAGGAAGAAGGAAGAAAGAAAAGGAATCAGTGGTTGCTGGTGCTCGCTAACATTTTTGTGTTATAAGAAATTTGATAACACAATGTTTGATGGCGCTTGTGTAGCGGCCGTGGAGATCTCGTGCAGGAGATAGTTTGTATACTATAGCCTACATGGAGAATACCAAAACAAATCCCTAGTATCTGTATACATGGCGAAATAAAGTTGAATTGAATTTAATTGAATTGAATTGAATTGAATTGAAATGGCGGACAATACTTATTATTTAGCACAAGAAAAAGCAAGGAAGCATGAATCCTCATAGTCAAAGAAGTAAAAACAGGAAGCAAAATGATATTGGGATAGGCGACAGAAATAACAAGGATAAACAGTGGTGTAGCTTTATCTTGAACTTGGCCATGGGCGTAGTTAGACAAGTAACCTTTTTCCCTGTGTCAATGATGAGACATATCTCATTGATATCAGGATCGTAATTTTATATTGATGTGCCAAGACTAGAATTTATCTATATTTATCTATTTGGACCCAAAAGCACCATTACAGAAATCCGCCCACAGCTGCCGAAAATTATTGCCAATAAAAGTGTAACATTAAACAAAAAAGCTTTGGAGCTCATGTCAGCCTACAACTAATGTGGCCAAACTTCACAATTTACAGTCCATGGATGCTATGACCTATAGTTTTAAAGACTAAATAACTAAATACAATTTCTAAATATCTACCTAAAGTAACCTCATCACTTGATATATTATGGCTACTCAGTGTGGTTGTAGACGATGACGTCATTTTGGAGATAGCTACTTGAACCTGATGGACACCATACATTCTTCTACAGGCTTGGAAAGGGAGGAGTGAGGGGGGGGGGGGGTATCCAGTTGGTTGCAATCTGCAACCTCACTGCTGGATGCAAATAAATCCTACACACTGCGCCTTTAACTCACACACTCACACACTCACACACTTACACCTACTCACATGACTGAGCTTGACCTCGGTCTAGAAGGGAATGAGAGAAAAAAAAGTGTGAAAATGAGAGAGAGAGCAGACCTGAGAGTCTCTGTCTCTCATTCTCTCAGTCTCGGCGCTTGTGATGGAGCTGCCTTGGGCAAGGTTAGCGGAAAGGCACCCATCTGGCAACCGTGGCTTTTTGACTGGCACATAGTTAAACAATGATGCAGTTTGACAAATTTCAAACAGAGCTTATGAAAAGATAACATAAACACAACAGTCATTTCGGGAGGGGGGGGTGTCGAGCGTCCACCTGTGCGAGTCCCCATCGAGTGTGAGGTAAAGGACGCGGCTAATGGGCGCAGGGCTAGCACTCTTGGATTAAGGTCCTCCTAGCGTAAATCACTGTCAGATAAAGGGCCCGATGTTTACGCCTACCATTAATATTTTGATCAGCATGTTTAAGAGCGGCAGCTCCTTAATGCACACGCTCTCGTGCTCTGGCGCGATGGCTTGCTGGCGAGGCCTCGCCTGTCGTCGACTGTGTTAACATGTCATAAATCTCTTGCCAACTTCTGCCGAGCCTCACCTTAACAAATTGCTGTTTTAGTTTTTTGGTGTGTCGAAACAGAAGACATGTTCCCCTTTACGATGTTCTTGGCAAACTCTGTGTTATTTCGTTTAGATTTTTTTGGCACATTAATGCCCAATTAGCCAACGTCGAATGACTCCTAAAAGTAAATGTAATACCTGAATGTGGCACTTTGGACTGGGTGGCCCTCTGGAAAAAAGAAGTTTAATCTTTTTAACTAGTTTTCTCTTGTCCAAACAGCATTTTTCCATTTTCGACTCACGCTTGAAAGGTGGTTTTGGTATTTTTGTTGGAGTGATCCCTTTTTCATTCATCGCGTAGCCAATACATTGACACACTCTTTTACAGTTGCTCCAAACGGGAATGTGAAAGACTAAAATGACTCCTCGTTTTTTGAATGATACCTTTTTTTTCCCTTTTTGGCTCGAGTTTTCTTTTTTTTCCTCCCTCAATCCCTCGTTCCCTGATTAGGGTCAACTGAGCACCCCAAAACCAGGGCCAGCTTGGCCGTGTACCCCCAGTCTCTGATGCAAAACATCTGTTTGTGGGTGTAAACCCTGCATCGTTGCCTGCATTTGTCCATCGCTGTGTCATATAAACACCCCGGAGGACTCTAATGGATGTTATGCGTGGCTCTTATTCTCTGCATTTTTTGATAGGGCAATGCTCAACGCAAACCGTTCACATTAGTATTGACGTTACACGCTAAATGGATTTCGCATAACAAATCAATCCACCAGTCAGAATTATAATGACTTTTGGAAAGGGCTGGGGGTTGATTGAAATTTCTCCATGCTAATTGCAGCTAATGTGGAGGTAATGGCATGTGCCATGATCCTGAAATCTTAGCTTGCGGGGGCTACCTCGTTCCCAGCGAGAGTGTGGCACGGGAGTCTCCTTCGGTTTACAGTAAAACGTTTACAAAAGAACAGCTATTCCATTGAGAGTGTCAGCGCCAGCGGTGCTCACGGCCACCCACACCAAGGGGCCAAGTGTAATTATTAATACAGACTGTAACTGTACTCTTTAAAAATGTGGTTTTCGTTTTTGCTCACTGTAGTGACTGCAGTTAATAACAGTTACACAATTACTGTATGAAAGTCCTTAGTTTAAAACCGTTATTTAATTACAATTATAATTGAGTGACCGCCACATTCTTCAACATATTGTCATGTTCGGTAAATTGTTATATAACTTGAATTTCCTTACATCTCACAAGGACACTCGATTAAATGAATGATCATTCACACCGTCGCTTATTTCAAACAGGTGTTCGAAACAGCACTGAGCACAATAAACACCAAGGCATTTTTCTTTCCCCCCCTCCTGTTCTGATGTCCTTGAAGCCAGCACAGGTCAGTTGTGAAATTTCCTGTGAGTGTGTTCATTCCATGTGAAACACATCTGGTGAGATTACGGAGGATACGTCTCAGTCAAGAGCCTCGGCTCTGCAGAGCACGTCTACCATTCAAAATCCGCTACGAATATTTCTATAGCCTGCAATCAAAGAAAATGAGAAAGGATTGGCCATGAAGCGGAAGCCCGGCAGATTTAAAACAACTGCCTGAAATGGGGGTATATAGTTGTTTCATGTTTGTCCAATCACAATTAATGGAAGACCACCAAACATTCCAGCTTGAGCGCAGCGCATATTCACCTTTGATGATGTGTATTTACAGTTGTGAGGTTGAGATCAATGATTCAATTATCAACTTAAGTATTTGTTAAAAAAAAAAAAAGTGCACAACTCTGATGTTAATCAAGCGTCATGGATTTTCTTGTCATCATTGTCTTTCTTTGTGTATTTGTGCATGCACATCTGTGAGGTTTGAGAAAAAGAGAGAAAGAGAGAAAGCGAGAGGCTGGATGTGTGGGGCATGCACGTGTGTTTACATACCACTGATGACTTACAGAATGGAAATACATTATGATTCGGTTTACTGCTATTTTCCAGACCATTACCACTTAAGCATTCATTGGATGAAAATGTACGGAAGTATTGAAGTAATTCAAGGATGTGAGATACCATCAACACACACACACACACACACATACCAACACACACACACGCACGCACTCAGAGGCTCACAGCCATTCATACACAGGCACACACACATACTGCAAATCACTCGTGAGGGAAAACA
>NC_045156.1:9384953-9444953 GCF_900700415.2 Clupea harengus | reverse complement strand
TGGTTTAAGACCCCAGGAGAACGAGGGAGGAAGAGGGAAGAGAGCTTGCATGTGGACCCAGTCTGGCTTCGTCCAAAACCGAAGGAAAAGGTGGAATCTGTAGCCCCTGAAAACCCAGAGCGCTGCGGTAAAAAAAAAAGAAGAAAAAAAAAAGAAAAACGCCCCCCCCAGTATCGCACATATTTTATGATTGCTTTTGGAAAAATGCTAATGAAAGTTACCCTGGTCATTGCATTTCACAGATTTGCGAAGACCTCTGTGTCTCCCTCTCTCCCTCCCACCCACCCTGTCTCTCTCTTTCAAACTCATACTCTCTCTCCCCCCTTTTTTTCCTAAAGGATATGTGTGGGTGCACCTGCATTTAATCTGCATAATGATCAGAAAAGGACATGAGTTTGACATAAAGGGTGAGTACTGACGAATGATTAAACCATTTGACTGGTGGGGGGGGGGGGGGGGGTTGGGGTAGGGGTGGGTGGCTTGCAGATGTGCTTGTCAGAAAGAGAGTTGTTTTTTTTTCTCGCGGTGAAACTGAGAACTTTTACAAAGGACCACCAGGAGAAGGAGAAGGAAAAGGTGCACGGGCCAGCCGGGGAAATTGACGTTTGATTAGTCATAATTTCAAACATCCAATTTGGAGATCATTGGGAAGATGTTTGTCAGGCCCCTGGTAAATATAAATATATTGCCGAAGGTTCAAACCAAGGGTGGCCCAAAATTTGAGAAATGTGTTTTGAATTCCTGGAGGCACAACAAAGACCTGTTCAGTTCAGTGGTCTATTTTCATCTGGTTGTTTAGGGTAATTGCTCTTGTCAGTAGTTCCTTCCAAACTGATTTTACGCTCCAACCTATTTCTTTGGATTTAGGATTGGTCCATAAACTTGTTGAACATTTAGGCAGTCCAGTGTATTACTTCATCCATAATGAATTCCATTTGGTTGGGGAGGACAATGGATCTGTTTATTTTCTGTAGGCTCTTTAGCAAAATAGTTAAGGACCGAATTTCAGCACCTGCACTGCAAGACCTGCCTTTTGCAGGAGGAGGATCAACTGAAATGACTGGAAATGACTGCAAACATGAAATGTTCCTCAAGCTAGAGAAAGCCTCTTTGAAAAGGAACCAGAGTTGGGGGGGGGGGGGGGGGGGGGGCAACTGCTAGAAGAATTCCCCAGGTTTTAATATGTGGTTGTTGTGCACTCATAGTATTAAGTGTCTTGAAGAACAAACACTTGAGCTGAAAGGACCATCCTGTGGTGGGCTTTTCCTAATGCTCCCCCACGCAACACGAACATTTCCAGCCTTCAACAGGATCTCATTGTAGTTTGGAATTGTGCCCTTACATTGCAGGTGGTGTTGAAAGACAAAAACATTGTAAAGCAAATATTGATGTCTGCACCTTTCGTGTGTCTGCTTGCGTGTTTCAGTGCCTCACATGATAACCTCTGTTGCTGTTAGATGTCACAGAAATCATCTTGACAGAGTGAGAAGTTTCTCGTGAAAGCAATGCATTTTTCTCTCTCTGTTTATATTCATGTCGGCATTTCAAGCCATACAACAGAATTGAGAAACTCCGGCTTCACTCTGCTGATTTTCACACTATAATGCATCAGATTACATCATGAAGTGATTCCCCCCCCCCCCCCCCCCCCCCCCCCCTTCCACCAAGAGTTGAAAGCCACCCCTCAAATTAACAGAAGAAAGTCATTTAGGATTATTATTTGGAGTGGGTTGGCCAGGTTGCCGAGCATAATTGAGGTGTCCCACGTGCAGTCTTTCATAGGTCTGGAACCAAAGAGAGGTCTGTATCCAGTCGGGGAGGCCTAAATTGATTAATCACTGTGTAATTAGAGAACTGTCTGATGCCTACAGGACTGGTTTATGCCATTAAACTGTCACTGTCTGTTTTTGTGATATCCGCCTGCTGACTTATTCACTGCTCAGTGTTATGATGTGAAATGCTCACAGACACATGCATGCAATCATTTTATACTCCAGTGAATAAGACATTCTACTGATCCATTTGAGTCCATTTCTTAGGTATTGGTCCTGGATGTGTTGTTTTGCTTATGTGATATTTCTTGCCGGTCAGGAAAATGTATTTTACAACATGTGGATCACTCACATGGTGCTCCTGCACTTGCATACCGATGGTTTCCTGATTTGGATCAACTCATCAAAACCATTCATTCTCTATAGAGGCCTACAATTCATACTGAATTGTCAGTATTTATTCAGGGTTTAAAGTAATCATAAACAGAATAGTTAAAAATATTTCCCATTGCATTTAATTGTAAATGAATAAACTGATAATTTACTTGTTGTGATTTCATAATTAATTTTTTTTTACATTTATGTTTTGTATTTGCCTGTTTTAACAGATTTAGTATTTTTTATAAGTATAAGCCACTATATTTTTTACTTCAAAATCCCATTATTAGTAAACTCTTTTGTATGAAGCCTGGACCACTGAGCAAGTATAAATTAACTCACAAATTCAGGAACATACTTACCTTTATTTTTCTCTTGTCTGTAGATGAACATAAATCGTATATTTCGTCCAGTCTCACTTCAGACATTCCTACTTAAGTCACGAATAATGATTCTTCGGAAGGAAGCCGTGATTGAGGGTTTATTACGATCTGAGGGTCAACCGCCTTCCCGTGCCCACACTGACTGTGTGTCCAATTTAGCCTAAATTGAGAAAACGCATCCTCACTTTCAAGGAACTGGACCCAATTGTATCGAATGAAAACGTATTGTTTTCAATACAGCACTTTTTAAATCGATTTTACACTCTCTCCTCATCTGTAACACCCACAAACCACTAGAAAGGCAACGGGTGGATAGAAAGTACTCTATGCCACGAATGAACCAAAATAATTTGATTTCCCCCCCAGAATTCAACTATTGTTGTCTGTTCTTAAGGGATTACATGTGCAATGGAAACCGAATACACACTTGTCTTCGCATTAGGATCTTATAGGCCTGCTATTGATTTTTTTGTCAAGCCAGTTCATTGTTGCCTCCAAACGTTCATCATCAACAGCGTATAAGCACAACGTGCATGCTTATGTATTTTAATAAACAATGTGTGTGTGTGCGCGCGCGCGCGCGCCGGAGCGTGTGTGTCCGGAGAATAAAGATGTTCCCTGATCATGATCAAGCGGAAACAGATAAGATATACTTATTTCATGACATTTGCATTTGTTCAGGGGCTTAGCTCTTCAATCAGATGGAATGCGGATAAAATAAATAAGACAGGGAATGTTCAATTTAGTTTCAGCAAAAGCGCTATTGATAGAAAAAAATGTATCAGATAACAACACTGTCAAAAATAAATCTAATTGCAGTATGATTTCGTGATTTAGTCTTTCACTGGAAAAAGTAATACAATGTATTGGGCCGGTTTAGATTGGGGGTAAAATCGTGCTTTACTCCTAGGTGGACATAAATCGACCAAGTATTGTTTAATTCTTGGACAGGCCTACAAGTGCTACATCATAAAATTGTGATACACATTTTAGCCCAAAATAACAGAATAATTATTGTTTAAATGTGTGTGTGCCCCTCGTCCACAGATATACTTTCAGTCGACTGGTAACATTTCCAATTGTCTCTCTAGCTTGTAAAGATATCCATAAAGTTACACACCACATCTATCCACAATACACTGCTCGTGAAAGCTTCTGTAACCCACCATGTTAAGTCGTCCATACTTCATAACATCGCATAATCAAGAACATTTTAAATTATGCCATCCTTGCAAAACTGCACCGTCACCACCAAAGGCTTAAACAACATACAAAAATATATCATCCTGCCACTACACCATTAGCCAGCTATCAGAATGGGAATTTAACACGCTCTACGTGTTCAAAAATGGTTAATTAAGTTTACGCACAAACAAACCAGGTCCAGGGCTCGTCTTGTATGCTTAAGACAATTCACATGATACAACTCACCAAACAGCACAGTGATGCTGACAGGAAATATAGATGTATTGGCCTGATATCATGGGTAACGGAATTGTATTGGGAGTAGGCTAATAAAGCGCAGTGGAACTATGAGTGTATGAGCTATTGAGTTCAGCACTCAGCATCATCACTGCGCAGACGTTGTTCGTCTGTCAGGCAGGAAACCAAGTCCCTAGTTGGTCTGGAGGGGTTAATGAGCCATTTAACCTCACCAGTCCCAGGGCATAAATCCATGCACATGGTCAGCCCCTGCGCGCAAAACAAAAATATGTCATTGGTCTTAAGAGACCTTCTGATCAGTCAGATCAGTCTAAAAGCAGAGAGAGTAAATGTTGCTGTCAGTTAACAGATTCCGTGGTAAGGCTCATTTATACAGGGAAAGAGAGAGCACCAGACACGTTGGTCAGCCAGTTTAAAAACATAGGTTATCAAAGCTTTTACAGGTACACGTCCTCTAGTCGTGATAATGTCAGTGTTGATATTTTGCTGAGCATACAGCATACAATTATTCTGGATATTCGTTAAGATTCAAATAAATAAAGCATATAGCAGAATAGTTATATAAAAAAAACGTGTTACACAATGAAAAAGGCAACACATACACATATTCTTAGAACTTGTATGTTAAATGATGGATATTGCCTAACCCAGTGTCTTTTACGCAAATCGTATGGTCGCTTTAAAAAATTGTTGACGGTCTAGTGAAATTTGAAGCTTCGGCTTAGCTTTTGATAAAAGGTTTTCATGAACCGTTATGTTAAGTGACTACACTGGACTGAATCCCAGACCACTGTTTTATTTATGTTCCGAAATAGAAGTATAAGCCATTTTTGTTCTGCGGATTGAAAGTTGGTAATTTTGTTAAGTGGACAAAACATTTGCAGACAAGGAGGCACAGTGGATGTTTTTACAATTTGTGGCATTTGTAATATGCAGTCGGCTACAAGGGAGCGATGAAGACAATCGCAGAATTCTGCACAACAAGGGCATTGCTTTTTAGACAATATGGGAGCGTGCCTAACCATGTATAACACACAATCCTGCGGTCAATTAAAGAGAATGTACGCATGTATTGGTGGCATATACGATGAGATGTAGGCCTAATATGCATCATGTAATAAAAAAATCGGAATCATTACATATTTATTTTTATTTTTACTGAAGGAACCGTCACTACCCTACTAAGTTTTCAGCACACTATGCAACCCTTCTGCAATATAAAAAAAGAGTATTCCCTCAATATTTTTAACAGAACTGAATCACTCCTTTTTGAGAAAACACGATTACCACATGTTTACCGTCTGAGTAAACAAGCACGAGTCGAATATAAGTTTTATTGAAAATTGGCACCGTTGCAGTCTCTCCCACAGCCCGCTCTGCTAAACACTTCTGCCTCAAATTAAATATCCTTAGAGTCGTATCATCTGATGTGGTTCTATGTTATAGTAAAACTGTTCGCATGACTAGAACTTATTTCAGTTACTTGAGGACCAAACCTATATATATCGCTTAACACGAGCATTCCCAGACCTCGGTGGAGCATCTCTTGTGGGCCTAAATATTTTCATCCACATCCCCGCATGTCCACGCAAGATCTGTCACTAGCACCTTGATTTGTTAAGACGATCGAGTCATCACAAATTACACAAATATATGCAGTTATACCAGAACAGGGATAGCCTGATAAAAGAAATGCATGCTCAAAATTTGTATAGGGATGGATTATAGGTTTTCGTCCACTGTAAACATATTAGCATAGGCTAATGGATGACAAAGAACAACTCGTTTGATGATGCTGATTATTATATGCCATTGTGTTTTATTGTAGACAGTATCTGTGCGTAATTCTGAGAGACTAACTTTTCATAGAAAGGCTATCTGCCTCAATAGATGCTTTTGACCAGTATAGCTATATGCTGCTGTAAGTGTGTCCTGGACAGAGCAGCCTGCAGTGCTTTATGCTGCAATACAAAGCAGAGGGCAAGGGCCCTGACGTCTGAAATATTAACACACATTTTGATTATAAAGTTATCTAATAAAGTCTTAAATAAACAATTGAAAGGCTTCGTGTACATAGACTGTGGAAGCTCTGCAGTCTCCTCACAAACGCCAAAATCTGCACAAATCACAGTTCAGTGATAGCGTGACAGGCAATGACATTCTAAAGAATGCAGGATGCAATGGAGCGCTCATATGGTGAAAAGGTTAGTAACTGTTAAGTGGAAAGATGCATAACACTGGCAAGCTCTAACATTACGTCTTTCGATGACCACAAATGAGTTCGCCTATCAAGGCCTCCTCAGGCCGGGCCTTTTACCGGGGAATATCCGACACCATTTGCACTAAAATATGATTCCTAAATAAATCCACATATCTCCTGTTTTATGTCCAAATATGGGCAGCATTGTTGGCAATTTCCCTGCTGTACGTTCGCGGTTTGTTTAGAGCAAAACATTGTAAATGTTCACAAAGTCACATCATAGATAAAATGCCTTAAGGGCTCACTTGGTATTTCATTCTATGTGAAATTTATAACAGGAACATGGTGGTCCTGCGAAATCTGAGTTTTGTGCAAACCTAGAAGGACCGAATCTACACACCACGAATGACACAAGAGATATGTTTCATATTGTCTGAGAACTATGCACCTGTTCGGAAAGATTTTTCCAAACAATCGACTCTAATTGTGTGGACAACAAGTACATTCTGTGAAAGCAAATTTAAAACACATTTGTACAAAGCAGAAACTATAATTTCGTGTTGCACACGACCATTTTAATTTTGATCATTTGATTTATGTTACCAGTAGTAGGCCCTGCATTGTCTCAGCATTAATGAACTGTACCTGGGAGAAAAAGTGGGTCATTAAAAACTCATTACCACTGGAAAATATGAAAAGCTTCATACAGCGTATTTTCTGAGGTTTGAATAACACAACTTGGTGATTCACTTTTTACGTGAGCCCTGCTTTGCTAGACACGAAGATGTAAAAGCATAGCCTGTATTACTACCAGAGGCCTACACATCAATCAAAATGACATGCGATACAATCTCATTGTCAATTTTATTGCAGTTTTTATATGTTTTTGGATGGCATTACCAGGTGCTTTGAGACGCCTGAAATAATCTCTGAAATATGAAACTGAGTGCGTTTTTTGACTTGGTGCTTAACAAATAAGGAAACGGTTGATTTGTTTGTGGAAAACATATTTAATTGCATCAAATCATACTGTTAGGATAACAATTGAGCTTAGTTATATGCACAATGAGTGTGAATGAGTGTCCTCCTATACAAAAAGTTCATCTGTACTGACCAGTATTTTGCTCCCTCCCTTCAGACAAGGCATGCAGGAGAGTCTGTTCACCCTGTCGCTGGAGGAACACTCGTTGGGAAAAGGAATCGGTAGTAGAGGCAAAGTTACAACTAAAGCAGACCTCCATGGCTGATCGGAACCCGCCTGTCCTAAGTGCCAACAGTCGATTGCGGGTGAGCATCCAGAGGCGACAGATCGATTTCGGAGGCGGTAGTGCGTCCTAGAGTTGACGGTACGTTCTCGTCTGTACAGTATTAGAGTCATTTACTCCTCCTGATTAGAATCCGAGCGTGTCGAGGAGGAACTGTCAGAGAGCCGGTCCGTTTCCCGAGACTTTTCCTGCTCCGAGAGTTGTTCACTGGTTGGGATGGAGTTCTTTTTCGGTCGGCCTTTGGGTTTGGTCGGAGATTCCAGTCCTCCTCCTTGTAAAACCTGCGCATAAAATTGTAAACGAAGAGCTTGTTTATTAAATCTGCAACGTCACGACAACGAAGGCTGTGCGAATTCAGCCTGAAGTAAAATGTAAATAAACAGTAGTCTGGACTTTCAGCAAGTTTAAAAACTTACTATTTTCTTCCATTTCATTCTTCTGTTTTGATACCACGTTTTAACTTGAAGTTGACTTAGGCCTAGTGATTCAGCCAGGTCTATTCTGTGATGAAGGAGAGACCTCTTGTTAATTCCATTCACATTGGAGTCCTTGCAGAAAATACACAACTGTGTAATCATGCACGAACTGGACACAGAAATGAAAAAGGAGCACTCCTAGGCAACTCAAATGAAATATAAAGGCAATGCCTTCGAAGCCAAGTGGCGTACCTGTCTGGTGTGGAAAGATATTTTTGCTTCTCAAATCTTTTCTCCAAGCCCATGAGCTGGAGTTCAGTAAAAACTGTTCGACTTCGCCTTCCTTTCTTTGTCTTGCTCATACCATCCCCGCCATCAAGTTTACTGCGCAGATGGAGATCCAGTGGCAAATGATGTGAGGCCGAACCAACCTGCAGGCCAGAAGCTCCGGAAAGCAGTGCGGATCCCAGCGGCGCTCCAAGCGAACACGATAGGGGTGACATTGGGAATTTCAGGATACCGGCCTGGTCTGCCTTCAAGACTGCAAGTGAAACAACAGAGTATACAATTTACATTTTATATGAATAATATGATAGGTATTTTTAGGGGCTTGCTGATGTTTCCAATATATTTGCTTGATAACAGTGCAACAGGCTCATCCTACCATACAAGGTAGAAACTTTACGCACACTTTTGTCGGCCACACTGCATCGAATTTTGACAAGCAGCGATCATAATAGTAATAATATTAATAACAACAATAATAACAATCATTTAGACTTTGTGACAGACCACGAGGCCAAAGCCTAACAATTGTTGTAGTGCATGTAGGCTACACACTGTGGTTGGTTATTGTAAACTGACATGACCAGCCATTTTAATTTTCAAAATATAAACAATATTGAAACGTTAATTTACTTTTACTATTTACTGTGTAATTCACTGTTGGATGGCAGCCTATATATCAGACTGTGTTCGTAGCCGCCATCCTAGCATCACCCCAATAATCAAGTTGGATGATGTGACTTTATTTTGCCATGGCATCTTTGATAATAGGAGAAAACATGGTGTGATTAACGTACCCATAAGCATTAATAAGCAAGACCTACAGTGTACGTAAAGTCAATTGAGATGTTTTGCGTGCATTTGGTTGTCCTTTTCCCATTTCAAATACCTCAACAACATTAATAAACGGATTACCTTCAACTACCTCACAACACTTCTGCTCAGTACTCGCTTCTTAATATTTTTTTCCATGGTGTTCCACGAACACGGTCTCAAGCGAGACGATGCATTAGCGTGGTTGTATTTTTGTTTCAGGCAATTTAGGGAATTACTGATTTTTTTTGGAAATCTTAATATAACTATTATAGCATTTCCAAACAGGCTACACTTCGAGGTAAACAAGTGTGCATAAGTCCTGAGCAAATAACAGGTATACACTTACCTAAATGATTATGGTATGGTCGTGCAGAAAGAAGAGCTTGTACTCCAAATTTGAGGAGTTCTCCGGCCGGAGCGGCCACTTTGTGGTTATGGTGGTCCGTCAAAATTTCTTCGATCATGAAACTCCTGTAACGGTGGGATCTGTGGTCTGGATGTGCTTCCGGATGATAGTAATGTCCCCCTAGCTCCAAATGATGCTGCATCATTTTGTAAACAGTTCAACTAAGAGGTCCAGGAACAATTTCAAATTCAGAGTAAAACAAAATATCAATCGTTCTTTCCAAGGGCGTTTGCCGTTGATGGTTATTTCCACATCTGGCACCTTATCCTCACTTTTGAAAAGCTGTTGAATGATGTTGCAAACGTCTCTCACACGGAAAGAACCGCGTCCCTAGTTTGCCCCATTTTGGTCGAAAAAGAACCAGGCGTTGGTATCCGAACTGAGATGTTGGTAAGGACGCACACTTTGTGTAAACCTTGCGTAAAATAAGCTCAGAATGCTTTACATCCGAAACAGGTCAGAGGGCTCTATGTCTCAGGACGGAAAGGGAAAGGAAAGCTGCGCGACTGTTCAGATGGATGGAGTTTACCTTTCAATTCGACCAGCTATTGAGTTCAGCCTTTTTAAAGGATACGTCACGGCCCTCCCCCCTTGGAGAGCAAACATTCAGAACTGGCTAACGGGACATTTACATGCAGACACATCTAGCCTCCGGTCATTTCATAATTTCAGTGTAATGATTTCCACAAATGATTTGTGTAAGTGTAATGGTCTGCTTGCACTTGCGTGCTAGTTGTGGAGCCATAAGCGATTGCCAAATGATGTCAATAAAGCATGATTATAATCTTAACATACCTTAAAATAAGCTCTACATAACATCTATGTATTGGAAAACAGAGAATATTTTGATAATTGCGGGTCAAATGAATCGCTAGACTGGTTGCATGAAGGAGACAGACTATTAAAACCGACTGAACAATACTGACAATAATCCTATTATTATTTTCAATGGGACTGGTAAAAACAGATGGAATAGACTTAACATAGTTCAGAGTCATGAGTGATTCAGTAGGCTACGATCCTTAAAAAGGAAATAAAAAACGGATATTTTTTTAAATTATTTTACACCTTGGACTTTTAGATCTTCTTCAATTAGCCTACATGAAGTAGTCAACCATGTCGAGGTTGTAAGCAAGCAGACAAATCGAACACGACCATTGGCCAAAACCCCTTTTAAAATAAAATTTGTTTCAAGAGATGCGTGCACTCAAATTAGGTCAACTATAGGCAACAGGCTGAAACAATCACGCAAAATTAATAAATCAAGTTTGAAAAAGAAGGGCACAGAATACATTTCACAGCCTAATGCATGTGTTCATTATTTTAATATTTTAGCCTAATGTCTAAATGTGCATAATTACTTTTGGAGACATCAGTTAATTGTCTAAATTAATAGTGACAGTCGCCTAGTAAGTTAACAGGCGGTAATATAAAAGTGTGGCAAATGCCACAATTAATTACACATCAGTCTTTAACAAAAAACTTTTTTTAACTGAAAGGATTTATTGTTGCGCGCAATGACATTATTCCAAGAATAATGTCTTAAACACATAAACGAAAATAGCCTATTAATAATGTAGGCAACTAAAGCAACACAAACAAATTATTATTATAATAGTAATCATTATTATTATTGTGTAGCCTACAAATTTTTCATATTTAGCTGTCTTGTGTTTTAAAAACACAATCGCCCAATTGCTTTAAAGCTCAAATTACCGCTTGGAGTGTTGTTTCTGAGGCTACAGCACCATAGACGTCATTAATTGCAACACTTTAATTAGTGAGTTTTCTATCTTGGTTCGGATACTGAAGATAGATAACCTTCTGTCACACAATGGAACAGAATAGCAACCTATGAAATCATGAAGATGAATTATTTGCAATTATTTCCACGGGCCTATTTCTTTAACAGAAACAAACATTATTTCGTGGTAAACTCAATTCTCCTCTCAGTTGTATGGTTATGTTAGTCTCGTGAACTCTCAAGCAAGATGTTATTTTTAGGGTAATTTAAGATCAATCCTTGCACCTTCCAGTGTCTACGGTTATAGCAAGAATCTTAAATGGTAGCATTAACCGAGGACATGACATTTACTAACTGTGATGGTTCCGAAAGTCCACAGCGCATCGTATAGGCTATCTCAATAGATTATGATTAAGAATAGGCGATGCCGTTTAAAGTATCTATAAACAAACGGTTGGGATATCCCACTTGGAGTTGTACACCAGTGTGCGTGAACCGAGGACTATCATCGTTCTTTATGGTGATTGCAGAAAAAAGCTCCAGAGTTTAGAACTAAGTTTTTAACGGAATGTGAAATATTAGTCGACTTTAGTCCTCAGTAGCTGAACATGTAAATCGTTTAATCTTACAGAATAAAGGAAACCTTAACTAAAACCCAGAGATTGAAAAGCAACATGAAGACTGTGGAAGTGAACAGGCCTATGAACAGATAAGGCTTGTTTGCCAGAAATTAGCAATATTTAAAGCGGGCCCGTAAATTCAATTCCACCACCAACCAGTCGTCTAGGCTAATATTTATAGCGTAAATGAAACGTTTTCATTTCAGTAGGCCTATTTGGCTTATTGCTATGAACATAATATTTCCGTATTTTCAGAGTAAGTTTTATAGGACGGGTAGGCCTATATTGTTTCAGTGGTGGGTTTTGTTTTGAAACGTGGAGCTGGAATAAAGTTTTATCGCTAGGTGGCACTATTCGCAAGAGGGTAAAATGCTTAAGTAAACTAAGTAAGTTCAAAAGGTGGTAAGGCAGTAGCTCATCATTTAATGTTGGCTACATTTGTCGTGGTTGTAATCTCTCTTAATAAAAATAAGATATACTTTTAATAGCATGAAGATGGCTTATCAAGTCACTTATGTACGCCTAGCGTTTCATTCTTTTGGGAAGAAAAGGGATAACGGAGGGGGAAAAAAAGAAAAGCCTAAATGACCATGTTTTACAAGATTGAAATAACGTTTTTTAATCTACTATTTCCTGACGTTGTGTCATAGGATAATTAACTTTGTTTTACACAGTGACCTATTTGTACTCATGACATTATAACTTTGCGGGTAGCCGCTTTGTTGTTGTAAATTAGCCACCACTTCCAACTGAGATCTGCAAAGTTGTACTCCGGACAATAAGATCAGTGTGATCACATGCTCTCTTCCCGGCCAATGAGATGAAGACTTTACGTTCCACAACATGCTACGTATCCAGTCATCTAAATGAATACAGGAAAGGACCAAATACTTGTGAAGTTTTATTTTAATGGAAAAACAAGGCACCGCGGCGTGCACTATGGCTGAACCCAGACATATTATATCTAGGCTATGATACCATCTGACAACGGCAATATAACCAGGAGCGAAGACCCAGGTATGTAACTGTGCACTGCACAGCGAGTGTTTGAACTGCTTGCTGTTAGCTGAAATGCTATTAGAGCTATCCTAGCTAACGGTATCCTGTAATTAGCTGGTTAACAAGGCACCGTTATGCATCCACCTGTTGAAATAGAAGACTGTTTAGAATGTCGGACTTCATACGGAATACAGTTAAATGGTACGCCAACGTCAGTCGTGTTAACGTAATGCTATATTGATAAGCATGGGATGAATGGGAGTTATTACCGTTAGCTAAAAAGGAACATTCACTGATATAAGATAATTCAAGGTTGGCTAACGGATGGCAGCTGGCTATCCAGATGTGTCCTACGCAACGGTTGTTATAGTAATAGCTGCATTATCAGTGCTACAAATGTCAGTTATTTGCTCTCTGGCATACATATGTTGAGGTTATCACATATCATAGGATAACGCATATCTACGCCTGTTGGCTTTGGCTATCCATGGCACATCCGTGCAAGTTCACCAATCAGTTTGCATTGATGAGAAGCTGGCAGAATTTTAACGGCTTTACCACTCGCTCTTCCAAACGACAATTTCTCAGTGAGGAATTCTCAGGCGTTAACATTGTATTTAGCTATCCGTGCTATAGCTACTCCCACTAACAGTCAGCTTGGACAAAACACAGCATCATCTGATCAAAGATGATTTCTTTCACTGATGTCGCTAATTAAGTTGTCAGGCCAAGGATGTAATGTATACAGTACTGAGACGTTTTCTCACTTTTTCCCGCACATGATTACCTCAATGTCATATAACATCAACGGGACCAGGCCCAGGATAACACGCTGCCTTATTTACGCCACATTTAAATATTTTTGATTAGAGTGACGTGGCTACGAAAATCAGAATGACAAGATCAAAAGCAATATCCCAACTCTTCAAAGCTTTTGGACCTGCTTAGTAGGCCTACTGTGATCCTTTCTACAATTCCACGTTAAGCGCAAATAGTGTTTGTAGCCTATACCACAGGTTTGTCTACATTAATTAATTGTTCATAAATTAGGCCTATATAGTAATTTAAGGTGACAGGAGTTGTATTATAAGTGTCCTGTCATCTAATTACTTGCACGGACTGGGGCTGCTTGAAGATGGCAAGTATACCATAACTTAAGCTTTACCTCATCTCATATCACCTCAGATAGGGTGGGAATGTCTATTATTTGACTCTAGGACATTGTGCTGTTAGGCTTTCACTGTTTCATAGCAAGGCTTTTGAATGAGACTTTTAGACCATGGCCCTTGCTATGTAGAGTATATCAAGGAGGTCTGAGAGTCTCCAAGTAATGTTTGTCTCACTCAATACTGTTACTGCCTTAGATTTTAGAGCTACACGTTGATGTTTTTTTTTCCATTTGTTGTTGCTTTGAGCTGATTTAAATTTAATAATGTATGAAGGGGATTAGTTGCAGTTCATTATGCTTTTCAAAGCACAACAAAGGGGGGCTGTTGTTACAGGCATGTGACATCAGCCTCACCTAGTAGGTTCAACCAAGGTCTTTTCAACATGTAAATTTGGGTCCCAAAGCGCTTCTTTGTTGGTGTTATTTTTTATTATTATAATTATTAGTTATTATCATCGCGGGTCAAGAGCTAATATGGGGCATTTGTACTGCAGCTTATGCTTAGTAAACTCACCCCATACTGTAAATAAGATAAAACAGCTCAATGAAAAATCAACTGTGATCCTATGAAGGAGCTTTTCTCGAAAAGACTGAGCTTTCATTTGGACAGCTAACACACAAGGGAAGGAATCCCCTTTATATGCACTGTGCCTAACCTCTGCTTCCCAATTACTGTCACCCTGGTTGACATCATCCTTCAAGTCTGAACATGCATTGCTGCCATCTATTTTCCAGCGAGCCAGGGCTAATTTGTTAACTGAATGGAAACAGGGTCCATGCACCCACCTTTGTTTTGGCTGCTCTCTGGCTCACAGTTGCGCTAATGACTGGAAAGCTAATTAAACCAGTGAGGTGATGAAACATTCAGGAGAGAAAGGTAGCGGCCATTTGGTAAGTGATAGTAGTACATTAGGCCAGGACTGTTGTGAGTAGCTTTATGACTTTGTCATTGTTTTGCACTGTTTGCACTTTTTTCCACATAATAGTTTAGGCAGGTGTATCTGTAAACATGGCAAAAGCCTAATATCTATGGTAAATTTATGTTTGAGGAGAGGTATTTTAATGAAAAATAGCAATAATATCCCACAAGCCCTCAATCGGTCCTATTATCAACATGACCACTTATGACGAGTCACTTAAATGCCTGCTGTTTGCACGGTTGAATTGGAAAAGAGATGGGACTAAACTGTTTCGAAGTGTTGCGGCGAAGCCTAATTATTTATTCACAAGCCCGGTGGGTAAAGACACTCACCTCCCACATACTGACTCAGACATACGGCATAGAGCAACTCTCTCTCTCCCTCTTTTTCTCAGTCCTTCCATCTGCTGTGCCTTTTCCTTTTTTTACCCTCCCCTTCCATCATGCTTTTCTCACAGTTCACACCTCCTGTTTCTCACCTCTCTCGCATGCAGACACACAATATTCTTCACAACATACGTTTCCTTCACAATGCTTGTAACAACACGCCTCCCGTGCCTTCCAAACAAAAACAGAGATCCCCCATTAGCACGTTCATGTACAGCACCATCTCTGACACACTTTTCAGCATCTAAGATGTCAAAGGAGACTATATAAAACTATATAACTATACTATATAACTATTTAACTATATGAAAACGAATAGAATACACGCAGACTGTTTGTAGCTCAGTCATGAAAGTTCTTAATCTCTCTTTTAAAATATACTTCGACATTATTATTATTATTATTATTGATATTATTATTATCTGGTTGAACTGTGTCTCTCGTGCCTCTCCTCTTTTTCACCTATTGTGCGTGCTCTAATTCTAATTCAGTGATAAAAACAAATCCTTTGAGAAATCTGTGTCATCGAGGTGGTCTGTAAGGTACAAAGTGATTGAATGGTTTCAGGTGGCTGGGTTGGATAGAGTGAGCTAGATCTCACTCAGGCACTCTTGTGCTGAGAGAAAGAGAGAGAGAGAGAGAGAGAGAGCGCCTGTAAATCATTCTGAAAGCACCCAGCTCTGCATCCTCTGGGGTCTAACTTTACAGCATCAATTAAACAGGACCAAGACTATCGGATGAATGTTGGTATAACTAACACAAGCTAACCGCTGACCCCTATCCAGAAGCATTCAAGCATTCAAGACCCTGCTTGTGTTTTTTGTCTGATACAGGTTATGGTAAAGTCTAGGTCACATTTTATACTACGGTGCCCTTGTTCCATATGACACCATTGAGCATAGAATAGTAAAAGTTTTAGCCTATTTGTTGAGTAACGATAAGTAACAGCACATTGATTGTAGTACATATACAAGGATTAGGATAAGTTACAGAAGTACAGATCATAGAATGGAGTTGACTGGACATAGGCCATACCATTTCCCAGCAATGTTATGTTTTGAGTTTTGGTCAAAACTAGCAATCTAACTACCGAAAATGCCAAATCCTTACAAACACCAATAACTGCATAGTTGGCACTGATAAAAGGCTTGCTAGCATGCTAACTCGTGTCTTGGTGATGTAGTTGGGGATGTTATGCTGTGAAAGCTTTTTTTTACCTTTTCGCAGGGAAGACCGAAAAGCGCATAGTCTGCATAGCATTTAGCCCAGGACCCTAGTTGGAACGACAGGTGTGTTTATCTGTCCTTTACATGAACAGCCTATATAACATGGAATTTAAATTGAAGATTATATCAGTACTAGTAACCTATAAAAAACATTCCTTAAAAAGTGGGAAATTGTTGCATACTGTCTCTTAAGGTCAGCAAGGAGCATTGAGGATAGGTTTTGTTTTACATTTGAGTAATGACATAACTATTGAATAAATTACAAGAATGGTATCACAGACTAAAGCCAGGGTTTATACGGTCATGGAAAAACCTGGAAAAGTAATGGAATCTGAAAATAGCAATTTCCAGGCCTGGAGAAATTTTGGGGAAAAAAATAAGGCAAGAAAGGTTTTTGTAAAGTAATCGAAATTTGCTTCACAAATACCTGTGTATTAGAATATATGGGGTTAAGTTAAAATCAACAAATACAAATCTGTATTGGTTAAACATTACTTTTAGGGCAGATCGGTCACATCACTTGACGTTAGGTTGTTCTCTAGTTGAGGTAACGTCAGACTCCGACCTGAGTTGCAGCTTGTACTTTGCAGGTTTATAGGTTTGAAACATTTTTACATTCTTTACATGACATTCATCAGACATCTTACTAGTGTGACAGCATTACTTATATATATATATATGTTTATTTTGTATCAAGCCACATAGCTTGTCATTGATTTTAGTTAAATATATTGTAGTAAATGTTGACATGGCTTTGACACAGACGTTTCAGAGAATGTATGGTCATGAAAATGTGCCTCAAAGTCATGGAAAAGTCATGAAAATGTATTGGCAAACATGTTTATGAACCCTGAAAGCACTTAATTGTACCCCCTACCAATAAGCATCATTGGGTACTCCAGCAAAGGAGGAAGTTGTGTTCGTGGAGGAATGGAGCTTATTGTGTCCTCATATTACCATGGTACAAGGTATCATTGTGGTGTTACACTTTGAATGATGTTGGAGCATTACACTGTTCTTAATGGTTTAATTACAATGCACGGGGATGCAACAAGAGCACAGTAATTAGGCATTACCAAGTTTCATTTTAATTATTTAAAGGTTACATATCATTTTCTGAATGCTCATGTGCTCCCTTGTCGGCTCTATAAGTTAAATAATGGCACAGTCTCAAAACTCTTGGCCTGAATAAGTTGCTATAATTATGAGGTGACTCTGTGGCAAAATCCACGCAGTGTCTGCTGTACACTCACTGAGTGTAACTTCCCGATATTGTAACTTCCCGCCATGACTTATGACATCGAAGTCAATTGATGTACCGGTTGTCTAACCTGGCACAACTTGATGCCGTGGCTCTGGTGCCGTATTTCACCTGTGTAATTTGGCCATTAGGTGCGGGTTGCAGTAACGTGAGAGGCTAACAGTTGGCCTCTGATATATTCTCAGGTCTCCAGGGTTCAGGAGACTCTGAGAATACAGCTCGGCACCCTCTGGGGATGAAGTCATGCACAAATTCAACACCTTGGTCACAAAGGGTCTGTTGTATCAGGACAACTAAAGGAGAAGGATCCAGTGGTGTCATCCATAAGTGATGGTGCGGAGCATCTTCTCTAAGGAGTGGAGTACTATGAGCACTTAATCGGTTAAGCCTTTAGGATTAAGAGGATCTGTAGGTGGCAGGTTGTGTTGGACTGTAAGATCCAAGGGGTCTAAACCAGCACACTAAGCTTTAGAAACAAGGTCTAGGGGTCTTGTGGGTTAGTGGTAGAGGTGGGGTACTATCTATGCCAAATGCATGAGTTCTTATGCTACACAAATACACACACATGGAGATGAAATAAAAGCACCTTCACGTTCCATGAAAATATATGTATGGGTAAGTGAAGAGCGCTGGGGTTGCATCCTCTAAATCAGTAACCATGAGACAGTGCTGAGAGAAAATCAGCCCACACAGAGCTCATCTCCCTGAGGCATGCTGAGGGGAGGGGCTCAGAGCCACCACCCCCCCCCCCCCCCCCCCCCCAAGGTCCATTGGCCACCGGCAACACCTGAGACCTATTGTAACATCAGCTGACTCTCTCTCTCCCTTTTTAACCTTCACTCACTCACACACTCTCACATACAAACAGATGTATGCTCTCTCCATTTCACTCACTCCATTTAGTCTCTCTCTCTCTCTACACACACACACTACAGCATCTGGTGTAGCTTTTTTCCTGAGCAGCAAGGGCCTTCCATCTTGCCTGTGTCTTTGTTGTGCAGACTTAGATTGTTTGCTTTAGCTCGCAACAGTGTTCCAAGCTCTCCCGCGTTTCCATCCAGGCGTCCTCCTGTTTTTTTTGTAATCTTTTTTTTTTGTGTGTGTCATGCTCCTTTTGTGTGTGTGGTCTTTTGTCACCATGTTTGTTTGCACCTTGCAGCGTCAGCCATGGAGGCAGGTGTGAGCCTGCTGAGTGACCTTCCTTACCCCAGTCCTGGAGAGCCCAGCGCCGAGATGGAGCCAGGTGGGTACTGCTGCATCTTCGTCTCTCACAGGAGGAAGAGGAGGGAGGGTAGGGGGAGCAACCTTTGGAACAGACACACAAAGAGGGGTTAGATGGGAGCGTGACTTTGATGGGTGAGCAAGCAGGTTTATGTTGTCAGGAGAAGGAAATCTGCCTGGCAAATTCATGTTTAGTAGTCAGTTGATTTGCTTTTGGATGCCGTGTGCGGTTGGATAAGGTAGTTATTGGCCTTTTTTGCTGATATTTTGATATTTTTTCTTTAGGTTGGCTGTACTTAGTATTTATTTGTAGTCGATCACATCTGCAATCCCACAAAAGCCAAAGTATATGCTGTTGTATATCCTGTTATACCCTTTGATATATGTATTGAGTGAAATGTGGAAATATCACAGTGATTTCAGGTGTGTGGGTTTGATGTGTGTGGGTTGGATGGGCAGCACTGAATGAAAAGATACCACTTACTTTGACATGATTCACCAAAATCAGAGAGCCATTTTGTTGTTGAAGCAATTTAATGGTAGTTTCACATTCATCTTATGTCCATTAAAGTGCTCATCTGAGTTACATAAAACACTTAAAGCCAGAATGCAAAAAGAACATTTGAATGTATTAGGATGAAAGGATGTAATTTCATGTGTCATATCCTTTGAATGCTGAGTGCCTTATGCAATCCCCAGTGTTGTGGGGAGCGTGTCATTTTTTCAACTTCATCCTCATCGGTGTGGCTTTGGGCAGGCATGGACACAACACACACACACAGAGGCCTCTCTCTCTCTCTCTCCCCCTGCCTCAGCCGCCCACTGACTTAGGAGTTTGTTGCCATGGAGACGCTTGTGAAGTGTAGAGGCCAGAGCAATGGATCGCATGCCCCCCCCCCCCCCCCCCCCATTGCCTCTTTTATGCCACCGGGCAATTGTGCCGGGCATGTGATGATTCACCACGGTGGAGCTGTGAGAGCGGGGCCAGAACCTCTGCTCTGATGAGGTACCAACAGTGGTGCCGTACGGAGAGACTGGGAGGGAGGGAGAGGGAGAGGGAGAGAGAAAGAGAGAGAGAGAGAGAGAGAGAGAGAGAGAGAGAGAGAGAGAGAGAGAGAGAGAGAGAGAGAGAGAGAGAGAGAGAGAGAGGGCTGAAGCCATGAGTGGCTGGGTACAGCAGAAACACAGTGTGTGGAAAGACAGAGAGGAAGTCAGAAAGGCAGACAGAGTGAGTTAGGAAGAGGGAAAAAGAGAGTGACAGAGTGACCGAAAAGAGTAAGAGTTTAAAGCAATAGAGGGCTAAGAAAGTGATGGACAGCAACAGAGTACAAGAGCAACAGAGATAGACTGCAAAACTGAGAGAAACAAGCACTAAAGGAGATAAAGGATAGAAATAAACCGAAACAAAAGACCCAGAGAAATTGAGCCGTAGCTGGACTGAGTGAGCGCAGCGCAGCGTGTTGTGGAGTGCGATGCAGCAGTGCCCGGCTCGCGCGTCCCATTCGGGGGAGATCCTCTCTGGGCTGGGGGGGAACCGGCGCCACTCGGCCTCGGACGTGCTGCTGAAGGTGCTGCAGCGGCGCCGGAGCTCCGCGCTGGAGAGCCTCTCCACTTCCTCTCACAGGGTCATGCTGGCCGTCAGTTTGACCGAGGCCAACCGCAGCGCGCAGGGACGCCGACGTAATTTAGCTTTTAAGTTATTTTATTTATTTCTTGTTGAATCTTAATTCCAGAGGCAGGATCCATTTGCCTCATGTACATTTACACGAGGACATGATGATGTAATGAAGGCGGTTGACAGATGATTTGTGTTGCCTTGTGTGTTCATGTATGAGGTGAATGAAAGCTGAGTTGAAATGATTCTCCATCTAGATCTGTCCAATGAACTCTATACTATGTCAGGGTTTCTCTAATGGGGCATGTCTAGTTTCATGTTACTTCTCTGCAGTTTTTTATTGTGCTATTGTCTTAATTGCCACATACACTGTATTTCTGAGTGGTGCTATTATAGTGTGTATAATACTCTGTTTTATCCCTGCCAGTCAGTGCCCGGGTCCCGACGGCGAAGTACACCAAAGTTGGGGAGACCCTGCGGCACGTCATCCCTGGTCACATGCAGTGCTCCATGACCTGCGGAGGCCGCGCCTGCAAGTACGAGAACCCCTCTCGCTGGAGCGACGAGGAGCAAGCCATCAAGGGCCTCTACTCCTCTTGGTGAGATCTCGCCACCATAACGACATAACAGCCTAACAACGCACAAAATTACATAAGCGCACTAGAAACCCTTCATGTCTATCAATTTCAAAAGCCATTTCGTCCTATGAGAAGGCGAGGGAGGCTGACTGTTTAATTGAGCTGTGTCCTTGTACAGGCAATGTTTTTGTGCCCTGTGCTGTCGATCAATATACCAGAGCACAAAATCGATATAGCATATGAGCTAAAGCCTAACGCACTGGTCTTTTGCCAATTACTTTTTGGTTTTGTTTTGAATCGTTTACCAGTGTGACATAACTTTGTTGTGTTCTAGTTTTCCTTTGTATTTTTTGGTCTAAGAAATTCAACATAATTCTATATAAATCAGTAAAAGTATATATATAATTAGAACTGGACAATTAACTCAATTAAATCTTTTACCATCTCTCTTTCCAGGATCACAGACAACTTACTAGCTATGTCAAGGCCTTCAACAGAAATCATTGAAAAATATCACATCATTGAACAGTTCCAAAGGTAAGTTAACTCTTCTTGTGCCAATAAACCAACATGGTAATGACTAGAAACTGAATCAACGACGCCGTAATACACTGAAACCTCCATGTCCTTCCATGTTTATATGAATACTGTCCCTACAAGAAATGTGTACACTTTGATTCAGCACCACCATTATGGCTCTAAAGCCACCATTCTGGCTCCCTAAGCCGTCAGTCGCATTGGAATCAATTGGTGGCTGACTGAAGCGCTTTCCTCTAATTTAGGTGTAGTCTAAAGACAGTGATAAACCTCCAGCGCCCAGGGGAGCATGCCAGCTGTGGCAACCCTCTAGAGGTGGAGAGCGGCTTCACCTATCGCCCTGAGATCTTCATGGAAGCAGGAAGTGAGTCTTTTTCTCCTATTATTAACCAAGGTGTGAATTGAACAATACCGATTTGCCAGGGAAGCACGCTAATTATCAGCAGAGTCAGTGGTAGGAGGTGGATTTGTGATACACAGATAATGATGCCACATCCAGTAGTCAATTCAAGGCTGCTGCATAGTCTGTTCTTTGTGTGTGTGTGTGTGTGTTTTAAGTGGATCTTAGAACATGCAACTCAAGGTTAAGAGCTTTGACTTTCAGCTCTTAATGAGCTCTCCAGAGTACCCTGCCTTTTGTGTTGTTAGCACCACCTGGGAAAATGAATAAGTCATCACTTTCCTCTGTATTAGTGAGCTATGATCTGTCAGTATAATGGTGTGGGTTTTTAGGAACTTTCCTTGAAATGTCATTAATGTTATATATAGGCTCTAGGCTTTTACTGCTGACTAAAAAAAACAGTGAACACTGATGTCTGGTTGTAAAACTATCAGCAGCATTTGATAGATTTCATGATATTTCAATTTGTTCAAGCGTCATAGCAGTAGAGTCCAAATGTTCAGTATGTCTTGGCGTAGTTTCCAAGCCACACAAAAACATATTTTCTCCTTTCAGTCTACTTTTATAACTTTGGATGGAAGGACTATGGTGTGGCATCTCTGACCACCATCCTGGATATGGTTAAGGTGATGTCATTTGCCATTCAGGAGGGAAAAATGGCCATCCATTGCCATGCTGGTCTTGGAAGAACAGGCAAGTATCATTATTGCTTCACTCCAAATGCATAAGACCTTCAGATGCAGTGTCAACTTTGGGTGATGCTGAAAGTGTTTTGGTCAGTGAAAGAGATGGTCACCTCTGCTACCGTATTGTGTGAATAATTAATTAATTGCATGTAATTACAATAGTTCCACCACTACAATAGTACATTGTAGTGTAATTACAATAGTTACAATAGTTAAATAGTCTTTAAGTGGTTTCAGGTGTAAAGATTACTTGACTTTTTTCAAAGCTACAAGCTGTTGCCAGATACGCTATAGTGACGAGCATAATGATGGGGCTAACAAGGTCATTTAAATGGTACAGTAATGTGACCCATAACTTACTTTGACTTGCTTATTATTACGCATTTAATTTAACACCACAACTGCATCTCCCTCCATGTCAATCTTGTTGTTGATCATCTCTCACAGGTGTCTTATTGGCGTGCTACCTCGTTTTTAATTCGCGGATGAGTGCTGACCAGGCCATCCTGTTTGTGCGCGCAAAGCGGCCCAACTCCATCCAGACCCGGGGCCAGCTGCTGTGTGTGAGAGAGTTCGCCCAGTTCCTGGTGCCGCTGCGCAGCGTCTTCTCCTGCGCCGAGCCGAGGGCCCACGCCGTCACGCTCTCGCAGTACCTGACTCGGCAGCGCCATCTGCTGCACGGCTATGAGGCGCGGCTCATGAAGCACGTGCCAAAGCCTGTGCAGCTGGTCTGCCGCCTGCTGCTGGACGTGGCTGAGAACCGCACGGTCACCGAGGATGAGCTGCGGCCGGCGCCCGAGCTGCCAGACCTGGCCGCCGAGGTGGAGAAGACGGTATCCCAGCAGGCTTTGCAGCAGCTCGGCAAGGAGATGAGGGGGAAGGGTATCCCTGTGCCTTTGCCACGTGGCTCTCTGACAACCCCCGTCCCTGTGCTGCTGGCTCACGACCGACTGCTGTGCAGCGAGCAGGAAGTGGTTTGGAGGCGGCAGGAACTCTGCAGCCATCTGAGGCCCCTCCGCACCCTCAAGAGAAGCCTTAGCTTGAGCGACACCGCCCTGCACATCCTGGCCTCTCAGATGCTCCCAGCAGGGGGCGCTGCAAGTGCACTTACCCACAGGCCCGTCTCGGACCTCGTCAACCCATGCTTTGCCTTTCTCAACAGCCTAGGGGACTCCGAGTCCACTTGGCACCCACCAGCTCAACCTCACAGTGACAGTTACGGCAGCGACAGCCCAAGCAATCGCTCTCCCGTCAACTCGCCAATCTCAGACAAACCTCAGAGGAAAGACACAGAGGAGAAAAAGCCTGGAGTCTCTTTCCAGACAAGACGGGTACCCCTCAGACAGGGTCAGCGTAGCATGTCTGTCGGGTATGCTGAGAGCAGCACAAATACCAGCGACTCTGGTGATAGGGGAAAATCATCAGCCCTCTCCGATCCCTGCACAACTGAAGCTTGCGATGCGAGTTCGGAGAAGGGGACAGACATCCCCTTTATCGCGCTCCAGAATGAGCTCACCCCACAGGCCAGACGAGTCTTGGTCGCTGAAGCACTTGCGACAGGGTCAGACCCAAAGGAGCTCAAAGACGAGGTGTTAGAATGGCAGGTATGGCTAGTTTTTCTTCCTTCAAGTGAAGCTCTTCAAATGCTGAGGTCAGGTGGTTCCATTAGGTCTTGACAAAAATGTGTAATTTGGCTGTAAAAAAAACGAGGGGTCAAGAACAGTAGCAAAACGTGGTTGAGATTGAAGGCAACTCTGGAAGGACCTTGCAGAAATCAGACTTATCTGACCCAGATCAACATGGAACAGCATTAATATCCCAAACCATTTGAAAACTTATTTCATACCTTCATGACGCAATTAGATTGTCATAACATTTTCATTTATTCATTTAGCAGATGCTTTTATCCAAAGCCAATAACAGTACATGCAGCTATACATTTTTATCAGCATATGCAATGTCTGGGTATCAAACCCATGACCTTGGTGTTGGCAGCGCCCTGCTCTATTAAACCACAGGAGCAAGCATGCTTTTATAACTAATAACAGTCAGTCTTCTCAGCCTTGGTAAGAGTTTTCAGAGAGAGTTTTGCACAGGAGTAAAACGAGCCAATCATTCTAAATGGGACGACCCACACTCTGCCTGCAGATGGAGCTGAACTCCAGAGAGGGGGCCTGGGAGAGACTCTACCAGGAGCGGGACCCCCTGGTGCTCTCCAGCCTTATGTGGGCCTGGCTGGAGCAACTCAGAGAGCCAGTCATCAGCCGAGAGGATGTGGAGGCCCTGGAGGAGAAGAACTACAGCCCACAACAGGCCCTAGACTCACTGGGCAAGGTAGATGGCACGGCTGCTACACGAACAGCGGGAAATTTTCTAATAAGACTGTACTCCAGGAAGTACCTGTTCGTGAATCAGATCCCGCCCTGTTAACTGCTACGTGATTGACCAAAGGCAAGAGGTAGTGCTTCAAGAGTAATAGTTGTCAGGATTGTCAGATCAGTGTTGCAGGTAAATACTGTGAAGATGGAATATAGGAAGTGGACAGGGCAGCCATCCCATTTCTGGACGGTCAGATTTGTTGGTAAAGGCAAATGGTTAATTGTTTTATTGTGGACAGTGTAGTGTCAAGTGATTGAGGGCTTGTCAGTACAGTTGAGTATGCGCTCTGACTGCCATGCCAACAAACCTGGCTTTATGGATTGGAGTGGTCAGGATGTGTGTGTGTTACAGTGTTGGCCTAGGATGGAGGCCGGGTGGGGTGAATGCTCTCTCCCTTCACTACAGTGCTTTAGTCTAAGATTAGCTTGCAGATATTTCTTTGAGTGGTGGGCAGTGGGGGTGAGATTGGGTTTAGATTAGACTGACTCACTGTAGCCTCATTTGGCCCTTATAGATACCCTTAACCTGTGGTCTTGTTTTTACTCTAGGGCCACAAACAAACTCTGTTGTGCATTCTGGATTGTACCGCACATCTTTTAGAAATACCAGAGGATGTGGAAAAGGACATTCTCGATCATATAATCAAAACATTTACAAAGGTGAGTTTTTAAGGTTTATGTTTCATATTCTGACAAAGATTTCTAACCTTTATATCATATTGTATGTTAAGTAATTATCCATGCACACAAACCATGGGAAGTGATTCCCAATTTACAGCACATAAATGAAAAACGTACACATGAAATGTTGACCGTAAGAATATACGTTGTCAGCATCCACTTCAGGTAGATCTTTGAATCAATTCTGTTCATATTTCATGTAGTTGTAGCTCTCTGGAATGTAATCTTAATGTCTGTTTGTATGACTAGGTGGATCTAGAATCAGCGAACAGCCAGGCGGTCTACCACACCCTGCGGGCAGTCCTGACTCCTGTTCTCCATGAGCTGAGGGCCAAAGCAGAGGAGTCCACATGCCAGTATACCGCGTACCCCTGATCACCCTCCACTTACGTCCATAACTGGGTCACATCAGGGGCTGGGTACGATCCTCAACCTCTTTTATTATTTTAGAACGTCCGTATGTTTTTGTGGCATAAAAGTCAAAGCAGGTCCAAAAATTTCTACTGTTGCTGCTGTTTTATTGTTACTATTGTGTTAATATTTTTTTTTAAAGTCCTATTTTAACATCAGGCCGTTTAAAGCTGTTGTCGTTTGTGTCTTCGTGTCTGTGTTGTTTTGCCGTTCTTCAATGTTTACTCTTGAAAAGAAGAAAAAAACTGCCATATATTCTTGTGTGCCATGAGGTTCACTTTAAGTGGTTTTCATGTCCTTTGGTTCTAATATGTTTGGTATAAATCTGTGTGATATTTATTATATCGTACTTATAGTACCTACCTATTTATTACGTTTGTATGTTTAACACAAAAGCATAGAGCAATGCCCCATTAAATGGGCATTAACAACATGGCTTAAAGGGAATGTTGTTACATTCAGAGAGAATCAGAATGATTCTGCCGTCCTGAAATGTATACAAGTGTAGTAAATGCGTGTTAACACTGATCACTGGGGAACGTGCTTTAATATGTACACATCTCAATCCTTATAAATGGAACTTTCAATATTGTTCCCTTCAACATCATGGAGATGGATGTCTGCAAACCAAATAATATTTTCTTTTCACTGTGCAAAGTATGCTGAGGTATATCTAAAGTGGCATATTAAAATGTAATGGAAGAAAGGGAAACTGAATGCAAAGTTAGCTTTGATTTTAAATGGTCAATTTATTTTTAATTTGCAGGTTAATAAGCATGTTAATGCTCATTTCATTGTAATGCAACCTAGTTAGCAGTCAGAAAATACTGTTACGTAAAAAATAAAAGGAAAACTAGCATGTTTGAGAATGTATGTGTTTGCCAAGGAATCTGCCTCTTGTTTTGTTTGGTTCTGACTAAATTAATTCTGCCTCATTCAAAAATGACTTACTTTGCAAAGAAACTAAGCTGCTCCTTGGAGTTTATTTCTACAAAGGGATATTTTGTTTTCTGTCATATGCACTATCAATGTTTTAGATACATAATGTCTAGTCCACCTCAGACCTCATTTTTTTGTCACTGAATGCACAATATGGTGTGCATCAGGAAGTGTAGACAACTGAACTTATTATCTTGGTTCAAGCTTGATTACATTTGTATCTTAAGGTTGAGACATTGTACTGTGGAAACCTTGAAGAAGCACAATTTTTCCCATCCCTTGCCGAAAAAATAAATGCTCTTAACATTAAAAAAAAGTGACCTGCTGTTTTGTTTATCTGTACCTGCCACTGCATTGTCTTTATATGGCCTGTATACAGTTCATGTCAAATGCTTGCAGCGTAAGTTCTCACAACACCCCTAGAAGGAAGCATGTTTGGCTACAGATGATTGCTCACAGTGAAACCCACTTCAAGGTGAGTGGGTTGCTAAGCAACCAGTTGTCAAATAGAACTCTGCCTCACCAACAAGCAGTGAGGTCACAATCAGCTAAGATTCTTTGAATGTGTTTACAGCTTCTTTCATTCTAATCCTGAACACTTTGAGATGAACATGGATACCCTCTGTAGCGAACTCTCTTGTCCTATTTGCCTGGAAATATTCACTCCACCTATTTTGGAGCTGCCCTGCTGCCATAACTACTGTAAGAAATGTGTCCAGCAAACTATCGATGCTCAAAATAGTCCTCGCAATAACGGACAATTTGTTTGTCCCATGTGCCGCAAGGTAAGGTACTCTGGTAGCTACTGAAAGGCTGATTCAAAATTGTTGCCTGGTACACCGAACTTGTACATTGTAGTGGTACTAGTATTAAGGTATATACTTTTGATGTAGAAGAAATGTGAATGTGGTACATAGCCTATGTCCACGATCCCTCTAAACAAATTGTTATCAATCATTTAACATGCTGGCTAAGGCAACCACATATAAAATGCCACATTTTTGTCGAATGAAGGTTATAACCCTCTGTTCCAGTCGACACACCTACGCGGCAAAGGAATTAATGGGATTAAAAGGAACCTATTTGCTGAAAATGTGCTGGATAAGATCAAACAAGACATTAAGAATATGGCTAAAGAAGAGCTGACCAGAAAAGAGCTGTGCCCTCAACATGATGAGGAGGAAAATCTGGTAAACCAGACCTGAATATATGTATATATTTCAGGTCCAATCTATTTCTTATGAAAAAATGTCTCTAAAATTCTGAGCATAGTGTAGAGCTGAAACTGAGTTTTTTCTTTCCTGCAGTACTGTCTGACAGACAATCAACCAATCTGCAGCACCTGCAAGATTTTTGGAGACCACAGTGCCCATGAGATTGCTAGGATAGATGATATGTACAAGGTGCGAAAGGAGAGCTTTGCTATGCAGATGAAGATTGTGCTGTCCAAATGTGATGGACATGCCAACATTATCGAGGTATGAGCAGTATGGACCCACTAAGGATGAGGATATTTGGTTCACTTCATCTGTGACATGCAAAATATAAATTTCATTTTTGGCCTAAGTGTTGTTAAGGATAAAAGTACTGAGAACTGATCCTGAGTCTGCCCAGCCTAACTAGAGGTTACCATGTCTTTTTTTTAATTTTTTTACAGGAGCTGGGACATAACATACAACTGCTTCTGTTCAGCAAAAAGCAGACTCAGGACTTCGTAAATAAAGTTGGAGACAGCCTGATCTGGGAGATCCAGATGAAAGTGTCTGCGCTCCTTATGCGGATTGAAGCTGAAAGTGACATGAAGTCCAAACGCATGCAGGACGGCCTAGAGGTGCTCAACGAGCCTAAAATGCTCTATGAAGAGATGGTCCAACATGTCGAACAGACCAAAACACCCCTTGAGTTTCTCAAGAAGGAGGCGTCTCTAAGGGCGAGAGCTGAAAAGCTTGTCATGCTTGATGAGCTTGGCCCGGAGTACAAAGACTACGTCTCGCACGGCAAGTACCTTGAGGAGCTATTGACCGGCTTCGATGTAAAAAAGATGGGCAAAGTGAAAAGAAAAGGTCTCGTGAGGAAAATCTCTCAGGTCCTGAAAGTCTGGAAATCCGACAGAAAACATTTTGATCTTACTGCTTACCGAAGTTTAGATTTGATGCTGACAAAAATCGCGTCTCTTGAGCAAGAGCAAAACAACGATTCCGATAACAGCTTGAGTTGGGAACTTGAAAGCTCCTCTGAAGAAGACGACGAGGATCCCAGTGACGCAAAGGATGCCACAACATCTAAGCACAAAGTGCTACAAAGGTTAAAGTGCAACGTCTAAGCACACCGAGTGCTGAATAAGAACGCGACTGCATTCAAATGTATCATACTTTTACATCAAGTTTATTAAAGATCAATAAATATTAGTTCTTCATCAACCTGGTCTCTCTCAAGCGCCTCACCCTACTGAAATTAAATTGTTTTTAAAATCCAATTTAGCGACATCTGGCGTTCATATGAAGAAACTAGGGTTACTCTTTAATGGGACACCTAATCGTAACAACATTGTGATGCACCAAAACAATTAATTTCTATATACAAGACAGTATCTATGTGTAGGTTTAAAAAAAAAGATATAACAAGCAACAACCAAAAAATAAAATTGTAATTGGGAGAACGGTTGCACCTCCCTCACACCAAACTCAAAGACGTTCTCGATAGAAAACACACGGGTTCGGGTGTAGGGGTTGTTCTTTTCAAAAACATGTGGCTGACACATAGCATGCTATTCAGAATTTTTTCCAAGACAAGAATTTGTGTGCAAGGCTGTGGCCGTCCATGACTTTTAGACTGCTCCCATGAGTCAGTTCAACCAGGACAAGGGACTGAGGGAGTACACACCCTCATCCGGGTTCTTTCATTTAGAAGTTAGCCTGATACCGACACTCACAACAATCTAGCCAGCAGGCTAACGGCAAATTATGAAAATATTCGTTATTTAAATCGAAGAAAGCCTAATATTGACCAAGTGCGGGTAAGTGTTAGCTAATTTGCACAGCTACATGTGATTTATAGGGACGGTATCATCGTCAGCCCAAGCCGTAAGTTGCTGACAGCAAAGACAATAGAGCTAATGTCTGCTAACTCACGTTAGCTTAGCTAAAATCGAGGTGATCACGCGTGTTAGGAAATCTAAACAAGTAACGTTAACTTGCGGTTGCCAGCCAAGGATTATCTAGAGAACACATCTATTCCTTAATTTGTCATGTGTCAATGCAGGGGTATTTTAACAAAAATCTGTAATTGTATTATTTTGAAATGTAGCTATAGTAATCTAACTGCCATCTAGCAAAGCTAACAATGTGAAGGTAATGTTGGACTTAGCCATCAACTCTCATCACAGGATATTCTGTTAATGCCGTGCTAGCTAGCATCGTAGTAATCCTAGTTGCGAGGCTATCGCGATGATGAGAACCGCCATTTTTCTCCACTAAGCGAGGGAAATTTAATCAATTTAGCTACAGGTAAGTTGGTAATCTTACATGTCACTGACACTTTTAGGCCTGTAACGCGACCTTTGTAAAGGTACTAAGAGTGCAGCCTGTTCCCGAACTTCACAGCTAGCTAACGCTTCTTTATCTCTAGCTGTCGTGGTAACGTTAGCCAAGGTTGACCAGAGCTGGCTAACTAGCCCTATCTTTCAATAATTCAGCTATCGATAGCTAGCTAACACGACGATGTGCTTGACCGCATATGACTCAGACATTCTAGGCAATATTGCAGTTGGTTGTAATTCGATGTACTGTTAATATTTAACGATAGTAACGGGTAACTCTTGTTAGAATGTGGTTAGTTCCGAAAAGTCACGTTAGCACGCGGTCAGTTATATCTAATTTGTACGCTAGGATGCCTCCATAATCATAAGTGCAGGAATGCTGATTGTGGGAAGCCAGCGTTTTATCTAGATAGGATCTTGAAAGAAACGTGGCGAGATATTTTATTGCGCTATTAGAGTGTGTTCGTGATTCAAGCATCTACCTTGATCAGTCATCGTTAGTCCGTATCACCAGTTGGTCTCAGTCGCAACCTGATTTTAATGATGTAGTCTAATAATTTGCCAAGTCCAAAATTAGTCACTGCTAGAAAGCAGCACACAATAGCGGTGTTTAACTAGAATATGCATTCCCTGAAGGAAATACCAGTGCATACAATGCAAAATTCAAGAATTTGAAAAAGAAATACTAGATATGCATTTCCTGAAGGAAATACCAGTGAATGCGAAGGAAAAGTAGACGTGGTTGCTAGGATGTTGTATGGCAATTGAGGTGGTTGATAGGGTAGTCATGGTATATTCACTTGTTTTTTGGATGTCAGATTCCCTTATGTTTTCCTCAATTATCTCAGATTGTCTCCTTGGCTGTGGTGGTACTCAAATTCTTCTCCCAAACATGAGGACATGGTTTTATTATAGTATTAAATAACAGAATGACTCCATGATAGGTTACCTATTGAGACTGGGAGACGACCAGTATATGCAATGGTGATGACGGGTAAGACTCCCTGAGGACCCCAGAGGGTGCTACTTAAAGCAGGACATCACTGCCACTAGGCACCTGTTTGAAAGGTGTGACTCTGAGAAAGAAAGTGTTGTTATGTATGACTTCATAGCATCAAAGAGGGGACTGTAAAAGATTACAGAATATCCTGTTAGTGAACATTTGATTCATGATCAAGCAGCTGCTGTGACCAAGAGTTGGTCAGCATAATATTCAGAAATGGTAATCTTATAGTAACAAGTATTGCTCAGACACCTGGGGTCAGGAAGCAAACTGAGGTGTGAGCGACTGCAACTAATTATAGTATGGGAATAGGGGTAGGCCATTGAGAACCATCTCAGGAAGCGGGTCAGAGAAACCTGGTTATCATACAGAACAACAAAAGGTTGCTGAGCCTGTTTGCATTACAAAAGGGAAGAGGTAAAAGATTGAAAGAAGGAGAGAGGTAAAGAGATGGTGTGAGAGAGAAGTTGGAGAGGGATAGAAAAAACAAGTGGATGGAGGTTCTACAGAGAGAGAATGGGTGAAGGTAGAAAAGAGAATGGACAGAGGGGAGGAAGGAGATGTTTGAATGATCGATGGATAAAGTGGAAGATATAGACATGGCATCGAAAAAAAGGAAATGAAAGTCACAGAAGGCTGACATAAAAAAAGGTGAAAAATAGAGTGGGAATTGATGGACAGAGTACTTGAAAGAAGAAAGGAAAGAAGATTGAACAAGAGTGGCTATGGATACTGAACGTGAAGAGGGAAAAGATTGAGAGAAGGAGAGAAAATGGACTAAAGCAGAGATATTGTGTGTGAGAGAGTAAACTGAGAGGGATAGATAGAAAGATGGAGAGAAAAACGAGTAAATTATGGAAGGTGTTTCTTATCAATAGAAAAACGAGTAAATTATGGAAGGTGTTTCTTATCAATATTCCTAGATATACAGATAAATGGAGAGGGACAGAGAGAAAGGGGGCCTTGGTATTGGCACAGGCAGCAGTGAAGAACAGGTGCAAGCCAGTTTATTGATTCTATTATGATGTCACAATGGCCCAATGTAAGTCTATGGGAGAAATCGTATTAGTTTTTCTTTAATATTTTTAAAAGTATAAAGTTTTGAAAAACATTGGGGTTTGTTAAGCGGTTCTAGCTGAATTTATCGCATACATTGGTACAAAGAATAATAATAAGATGATGTTTGAAGAATCAGAAGCCACTGGATAACTGTACAGGGCATTGCATGCACTGTAATTAACGCCTGCTGACTTGACAGATGCGTTGATTCACGTGTGTAGATTAATGGTGGTGAAATCACGGCATTGACACCGGAAAGAATGGCATTTGCCGGCATGGCATGCTTTGCTATTTGTTGACATGTACTGATTGAAAGATAGAGGTGGGGACGTGTTTCTTAAGTTTTACCCAACGTTAGTGTGAAAAAATAAGAACCAAACCAGGATGCTATTGACCCTTGACGTTGCGGATAGCCTATCTATTTTCTTTGAATGGAGTTGACTTGCTAACTTTGATACGTATGCCTTTTTCCTTAGATGGGTTTGGTCAGAAAGACAAAATACTCTGAAATTATTAAACTTGAGCTGTTACTCTGAGCCTGTAGCATGCTGTTGTTCAGTAACCTTATCCACAGGGGATGGAATAGCAGATTTGGATCATGTTTTCATCATTAACATGCCTCTGTTCAGTACTGACATTGAGACACCTTGTCTTGTCATTAACTCCACTCCACAATCGCTGCGATTTTGGGCGCAGGGAACTTGGATCGTCATAGCATAGCTTATCATATATCATAGCATATCAAGTTGTGAGCATTCAGTATTGCAAGGTGAGTCTGGGGTGGGGGGTGGGTTGCCTCTTTTCTTCAGAGAGGTGGTGAAAGTACCACGTGGTAGTAGAGTTTTAGTGACATGAACAGCACCTCCACGAGGTTAGTTAATTTAATTTCCCTTATTACTAGGTAGCTCTACCTTTGAGTATGATGTTCTCAAAGTCCTAGCTTTAAAACGCATTACACTGGATGTCGTGGCGTCGGTGTGAAGGTACTTGGTTAACACAAATGAAAATGGTTATGGATTGAGAAGTTTTTGCTACATGTGTGGTTGATTAAAAAAAAAAAAAAAAAGGCTTCCATATGAAGGGTGTATGTTTATGCACTGACGCTGTCAAATGTATCCTATGTCGCAGTCTAAGTCAGTGGGTGTGTGTTGGCACCCTTCCTTTTACAGACATGGCTGGGATCACCACCTTCCTCAGAGGATGAGCTGTGAACGCCATTTGTCCACCGAATTTGAAAGGGTATTCAGAGTGGACATAAGAAAAGACACTGGTGTGTGTCTCGGTGTGTGCTTCTGTCTGTCTTTCTATGTGTGTGTTGTTCCTTTTCCAGCTGCATTTTGCCAAGTGCCCCGGCAAAAAATATTTTTTATTGGGCTGCTTTAGTGGAGGCCTTTTGCCAGCACCTCACAACCACGAGGGGGTTCCTGTCTCCGTGCCAGTGTCAGCCTCCATTTATTTGTGTGTGCAGGGAGGGCGGACCTCAGACAGATTACCCGTTCCCATCTGCGCTGTAGAATGCTAAGATCTGACCTACCCAGTCACACAGCTTTTTATCAGATGAGAAGTGTGGGGGCTCGCATAAACTCATCCGGGATGGCCGCCAAAGCCTGGTTTTGCAGTGTTGTGAGTGAGTGAGTGAGTGACTAAACAAAAATAATCATTTCTGTGCCGAGACGTGCAGAGGGGAAACAGGCAGGGGAATCTTAAATGAACTGAACTCGTGGGGATATTTTTGTTAGTCGGTGGGGGGTGAGGGGGTGGTCTTGATATCTTACAGCGTACATTTTTGTGCCTTTTGTGGGAGCATTTTGTTGTTGTTGAAAAGATGGATCTCGACTTTGATAGCGATCAGCAGATCGAGGGTATTAGGTTTTCATTTATGCCTCCTCACTGATCATTTTAATCATTGAGTAGGTGTGCCCCTTGCTCCTACAGACGGCAGCGAGACACAGAGGATTTCAGCCAAACACAAAACAAACCTGTGGCGGGCTTTCCGACTTGCAGGCGGGGTGAAAAAAACAAGATGGCGGCTAACGTGGCACCAGCGGGTGAGAGCAGTCTGGGTCGTTCTCTCGCCTGTCTCGCTTGCGGTTCACTCTTGACTACCCGCAAGCAAGCTGCGGATGGGAGCCGTTTCCCCCTGAAGTGGAAGCAGTTCATCCTGACTCGTGAAGGGGAGAGAGGGAAGGAGAGAAAGAGAGAAAGAAAGAGAGTTGCCAAGGCGAACTCTCACAATGACAACATGGCTACCCAGAGCTGAGAGGGAGCCAGTCTCTTGGCCAGCAGCTCTCATTCTGCTGCAATGCTCAGGGTTACGCCAGAGATCCAGGGGTGTGGATCCCAAAACCCGTTCAGGGAGAACAGAACCAGCCTGTGTGGATGTTTGATTTTTTTTTTTTTTTTTTTAAGTTGTGTCGGATGGCCATTCACACCAGCGAACTTTGCAAAGCTGTTATGAAGTGTTTACCTAATGTTTTGTGTGCACCGAGTGCTAATGTTTTGTGTTGGTGGTTGACGCACAAAGAAAAAAAACTTACCGGTTATCTTTTTCTGTCCACAGGTCTCAACTGACAAAGACAGGAACTGTGTCCTATACGTGGGGGAGCATATGGATGTCAAAAGAAAGGCAGCGCCCTGAGAGTTGATTTGGATTGCTTTCTACGTTGGGATATTCCTGGTTCTGCCAAGATGAAGGCTGTTGTTCTCTTCGTTTGATTTTTTTCACAGGTTTGAGGAAGACTGGACATTTTCACAGTGGGATGAGGTAGTAGGTTGTATAGTTTTAGGGTCATACCCACACTGGGAGATAACTATACAGCCTTCTGTCTTTCCCAAAGTGATGAGCAGGTCATCGGAGTCACATCGCATCACCTATTCAGATTCAGATACGACACAGTAATGCAACGTCTCGGTTTTCTTCCCTCGGTGTCGTCCTAGGGATGTGATACCTGAGGCGTGCGCCATGGCAGTGTGAGGTAGTAGATTGTATAGTTGTGGGGTAGTGATTTTATCCTGAGCAGAAGATAACTATACACTCTATTGCCTTCCCTGACGGGCAGCAGAGCATCTGTTGTGGGGAAATCAAGAGGTAAGGAATAAATTCATTTTTTTTTTTTTTTTTGTCTTTCAATCAGTGTTTGGATCATTCCCCTATAGCACTGGATCAGTCTCAGGCCTCGCGCCCGGTATTCGATGAGGTCATTGTGCTGAGTGCCCCTGTGGCAGGGCTTGTGATTGGCTGATCCAGAGGAAATATATGGAGTAAGATCATGATTGTGGCAGCCATTTTGACAGGCAAAGAATGTACTCTCATTTGCCCTTCCTGATTGCTTTGTGGTGGTAGCAGGGAATGTCATGATGTATCACTGTACTGTTGTTCTAACAGTAACCTTATGGGAGAAGACATTTTTGGTTGTACCATGTTTGGTTTTAATAATTTTTTTGATAGAGGAAAATGAACATTGGATATTTTTTTTAACCTTGCTTTAAAAAAGAAAATCTCTGGCTTGATGTAAATCAATTTGAATGGGCGTTATTACTGATAAACATCATTTCATTTTCTGTGAATTGCATTCCAAAAATCTGTACCTCTTGACCCAAATAAAATATGAAAATGGATTTCAGTTTTGTCTTGTATGTGTCTTTAATGTTATATAGAAGTGCTAACAGTCTCACTAACTTGATACACTCCATAATAGTTCATTAACTGGAAATTGAGAAACTGATATGACTTAAACCTTTGAAAAGTTGCAGCACACTGCACTATAATGTGCAACCAATTTTGCATTTGCGCACACTATAAGTGTGATCCTGAGTTGGTGAATTAAGTTATGCCAACCTAGGCCATTTGGTAGCATCCAGGAAGAACATGGTATGGCAGGGGTATTTTAGCCAGCTGGGTACATATTTTAAAGGTTACGCAGAAGACAAAGTTGAACAAAATCGAACCCAACTGAGATATTACATCTTCTTAAGTTTATCTTATCTCAAACCTAACAAAGTGTGTGATCTTTGGAGACAAACGTACCCAGCAACTTTCCAATAATGAGCCTATTCCAGTACATGTAAACTTGTACACCCAACTGACAGTAGTGAAAAGAAAATGTTCTGTTCTGGGAAGAGAAAGTGGCAAACTGCAGTTTGTTAAAGGCATTTTTTTCTCTTTTGCCCAGGGTCACAGCTTTTAAATGTAGTATTGCTTGATACATGCAGGTTTTTTTTGTAAAAAAAAAAATCAGTTGCATCAGCCAGTTTATGATGTGCTCAGAAAGCGAATGACAACATGTGAAGGTTGGATCACTGAAAAGTAGGTGGCTGGGGTTTCATCCGGAAGGGAATGAAAACCGCTTAACCTTGTGAAATAGGGCATTAATGCACCCGTGTTCATCTTTGTATTATAAACGGTTGTTAATCCACCAGTCAGCCTACTGTTAAAGTACTGTTAAATGGTCATTCGATTATCTTCATTCACCCCGTGCATTTGACCTAATCATTGACACACAAACCGAGGACTTAACTGAACCTTCTTTGAAGAAACGTTCTTAACCATTTTTGCTAAGTAGCTGAAGCGCCTTGAGACAATTTTATCGTTTTGGCGCTATATAAATAAAATGTAATTGAATTGAATCCTGAATTGGCCCACATGACAGTGGCATATGTGAATGCTATTTTAGCCACACGATGGCGCAATTGTAAAAGGTATTAATTGTACCTTAATGGATTGACTAATGGGAAATGTCAGCGGGTGCATACTTGTGTTGAATACATGATTTAAGACTAGTAAATCATGTTTTTTTTGCAGACAGTCTGTTTGGTGAGCCTGACATATTTGCTACACAACAGATACTTCCTTTACTGAAGGAGCCAGTTGGTCAACTTCGTAGCCATACGGTTCACTTAAACTAATAGGCATCCACTGCCTTTTAAGTTATTATTATTTTTAATTATAGAAATAGTTTTAGCCGAACAGGGGAGTTACCAGACGACCTCAGAAAGTATTTTCATATTATTCTGTCGATGTCAAGTTCAAGCCCTATCCTGAAGGTAAACATTAGGCTAGTTTCAACGGTTTTGTTTTTCAATAGGCCTAATTATTATTAAATGGTCAGGTTATTTTATGGCAATTCGTTTGTTTAGACGGTTCGTACGTTAATTGCCAAACCTTTGGTGTGGTCTAATACATTCAGGTAGCCTATGCAATGAGTGCAGGCAGAGCTTCACTTCTAATATGGGAGGAGCATCTGGGTGCGGGAAAACGAATAAAAGCGTGTTCACCAGCAAGTGTCACAGCGATGTCATCTCTAGGAATATGTGCGCAAGATAATTTGACTCCCCTCATAATCGTTCCATCGGATAGTCTTGGGTCATCCCTTGGATATTTATAATAATGAGCAAGAGGGAATTTAGATGTAGCACGGTACTAAGGAGTGTTGATCAACAAGTAAGGTTTTATAATCAACAACTTAAGTTTTATAAGTGTTTAAAAGGTACGCGTTTTTAAAGTTTGGAATTGTATACTGCAATGATCAGGGTGCAATTACGCATGTAGGTAACGGGTCGAAAACAAGATTTACACCGGAAAATATGTGCCTATGAAGATGAGCTACATCTTAAAGAACACGCCCTGATAGATGAAGTAGACAGATATAGGACCTATGGGAGAGAGGGAGTCGGAGATCTCCGTGTGCGGCTTGTGTCACTCTCTGTGAAGCCAGTTACCTGAGACACGTAAACTGCCCAACATATGGTGAACACACGCCAGCCGAAGATTCTTCTAAGGATATCTTTTCACTTTTGTGACGGAACTTGACATTATTCTACGGGACACGGTAAAATTAGCAAATTTAAGGATTTCCACCAACTGTGAGCAGTCGGTGTTTGCTCCTTACCAACTTCCCCCTAGTGTGTGCACGGTAAGAGGGGGAACATGAGTAGAAAGACGCGTCGCTGGATTTTTCACATTTTTCTCTGCTTGGGGATTGTGTATTTGAAAATTGGGTAAGCATTTCGTACCTCTAATAACTATTGTCTGTGTATCCCAATTTAAAGATATTTCTGTACAAATTTGGCAAATTGGCCCGATGTGCCCGCGCTATGTTAACTAGATACAGAGAACAGTAGGATACAGATTTCAAGCAGGCAAACTGGGAACGACCGAAACAGGGCAGTGGTGATATCTCCGAGGACATAGAAGGCAGAACCGTGATTGATCTCGGCACTTCTTCTCGCAGACTTTTTAAAATCTATTTTGCAGGCAACAAACTGTAATGTTTTTGAGCTTCCTATAAATTAATAAAAATAGCCTTACTTTGTTCAATAATATTTCATGCAGCCGAAAAGTCATGTTGGAAGGTCGAAGTGCACCAGAGATGAGTTGGCTAATGGAAAATTGTTTTTGCATTTCATTATTTTCAATAGTACATACACGACACATTTTGAACGTGTGCTTTCTGGCTGTTGAATTATTTAGCCTATTTCCCTTAGTTTTATTTCTGAGATGTCAGGTGGCCACACGACAAAATGGCCAATTTCATATCTAAGTACTCTAAAGCTACTCCTATAATTCATTTATGCTTATTTATTATGTATAGATATAATAGGGGGAGATGTCCTGAAAAGCTATATGTGCACGCGGCGCAATAATGTCATAATAACCTCTGTGTCTTACCTGGTTTGCTAGATAAAAATAGAGGCGCTCTCTATGTGCATGGTTATAATCTCTAAAATTTACTTTAAACTTTTCAGGGGCTTTTCGTCTGTGGTTGCTCTGGGGGCAAGTATTATCTGTAACAAAATTCCCGGTTTGGCCCCTCGTCAAAGGACGATCTGTCAAAGCCGGCCCGACGCTATCATAGTCATCGGAGAAGGAGCACAAATGGGAATCAACGAGTGCCAGTTTCAGTTCAAGAATGGACGGTGGAATTGCTCTGCCCTTGGCGAGATGACTGTCTTTGGAAAAGAATTGAAAGTGGGTATGTTACAAAAATTATTTACGTCCAGCATCACGAAAATGCAATAACACAAAAAGGCACTCTATATGAGGTCTGACCAAATGCATGGGGGTATATGGTACAGCAACAAGTTAATGTTCTTCTACCTGTGGCATGTAGGATTCCCTAAAGATGGCCATAAAATGATTATTATCATTGAGTAGCAACAGTGTTACTAAGGATTGTTAGAATGTTACAAGAAAAATTCATTCATTCCAGTTCTTGAGAGAGGCTTGAATAGTTATGATTATACGCTTATTTACTTTAACTTTTAACTTCTAACACATGCATCCATCCCTACACATAATGAGAATCGCCTATTACCTAATTGCTGTTGTGGCATGACAAAGGTAAAGAAATCTCACATAGACATAGATTTAAGGATATAAAAGATATAATTTATAATAAATGTAATAGATCTTACATTACCACTAAATGAAGCAAACAGGTAAGGATTCAGCGAGAGGTTGCAACCTGATGCCCTGTTGTGGTTGTTGTGAAAAGTTTGATACTGGTTCAACAACTTGAACTGTGTCTGTGTCTGTGACTTTTTCAGCGGCAGCATCAGATTTGCCCTCAGTGTAAAACAACCACCGGTGCCGTGTTCACATTCTCTTTTGCCTCAGTGCAAGTAGTCTGACTGTTTTTTTATTGCTCCCCGCCAACCCCCCCCCCCCCCCCCCCTTATCAGTAGATTTTAATGATTTGGTAGCCAAGCTCTTCTCCTTACCACGGGTATAAGTTACATTAGTTGAATACAAGGACAAAAAAATACTGTACACTGTAAGGGGGGTGGTTTAACAATATGTTGTCCTGAAAAACAAAGCAGAAACTAATTACGAGTGATTTTTTTCCCCCTTTGGGTAATGTTATCGGTTTTCCTAGGGCAAACTCTGGGCCTATTTAGAGTTTTTTGCAGTGCTATTGAGCTGCCAACACTTTGATGAATGGTTGTGTGAGTCGCTGCCTAGATTCGAGGCTCTTTGACTGGTGGGAAAAGAAGGTTGGCTTATGGAGAGCTGTTTGTCTGGGGGAAGATGGCTGCAGGGGAGTCTCAGTGCTCAAATGACTGAACTGTCCCGGAAATAAACTTTTTTAGAGGGGGGATCATATTTACTATAATTCTCCTGTTTCCTTTTCTTTCTTTCTCTCCCTCTCACCCTCTCCTTTTGCTCTTTCTTTCCTCCTCCTCCTCTCTCTCTCTATCTCTCACTCTCTCTCTCTCTCTCTCTCTGTGCTAGAAACTACCTGAGAGATAGACAGTTGTGAGAATGTGTGCTAAAGGCTCAAAGGGAACCCAGTGATCTGTAGAGACTTGCATGTATTCCTGAGGGAGAACTTGGATTTTCATCCTCCCCATCAAAGACTTGCAGGGTTCTCAGGATAAGAAACAAAAAAAGTGGCTTTAATCACTTTGAGCACTTCTCCCTACGTCCCCATTCATGAAGTTTGCGAATTCTCTCTGTGTCACCTTTAGCTGTTTTTGGCAATGGACGGGACAGCTGCTGAGTCTTGCAAACAATGCCCCCTTGGGCGCTATGACGATGTATGTGACAGTGAAACATTGTGACACGGTATTGTTCCCAGCCCCCGCTGTGGTCCCCTCTCTCTCTCGGTCAGTGGGCCATCCATCTCCAGGCACGGACCGCTTTATCTCGCCGGGGCCCGCTGTTGTCTGTGTTTGATACCGCCCGGGGAAAGGCCGACTAGACAGGCGTTCTAATCGGATTGGTTTCACCGCGCAGATTAGCCGCCGTACGCACAGAAGCACAGAGTGGCGCGAGATGAATGCCATTGTTTAATCCCGCGCTGGTGGGGAGGGACTTTCACACTCTCTCAACGCTAAAGAACTAAAGAGGTAAAACCACCACCCACCCCCATTCCCCTAAAACGCCTCTGAATCCTCAAGCCTGCGGTCGTAGACGCTTGTTCAGTGTGTCCCTCACAAATTGTGATAACATTTCCCTTAAGAGAGGAGAGCCTACCCTCACCCCACTGTTGGTGCTAAGAGATTTGAACATTGATTTACTACGCCCTGAAGTTGTAAAATGCTCTGCACCCATACACAAGACGAGGGATAGACATGTTTTAAGCCTTTTATTTTTTTGTAAGTGTGTCAGCAACAGCTCCCCACTCCCTGAGTTTTCTGCCTGTTAACCACCCCATGGTATGCTCCAAAATAGTTTTCTTCCACCAGCATTAAGGCCTCAAGTCCAGACAAGCACATTGTGTTAGGTTTATAAATTAACCTCGTGCATTTGCAGTTTTTTGGCCAGGGAAGTCCTACATAGAATTATTCTAAGCCACTGGTTCAGATACCTCTGGAAAAAAGTAATGAAACACTTGTCATAACAGACGAGTTTTATGGCTTGCTTTATCAGTGATGTTTGTGTTTCAAGATCTCTACATTGAAGTAAACACAGTTTGACCAACACACAGAGAACAAAATAACACTTTTTCACCTTTATTTGAAAGTGGAGAAGGGTTCGACCTCCACTCACCTTAAGTTTTTGATACATACCCTTATATTGGCTGGGTGCCCGAGGGAGCCATAAAAATCTTTTCATAATTGATGCCCAGCTCTGGCCTTCCTTAAATTGCATGGGCTCAGCTCCAAGATGTTTATCAGTGACAGGTCCATGCATACCGGCAGCGTGTTAGTGAGGACCTCTGAACACTGCTTATTTGTTGATCAGCTTCACCATAAAGGTGGATAACAGACTTAGTACAATATAAAGTGCACTCTTACGTTGACAAATCAGCACGCTGCTAGGCGAGATATGCTGAAGAGATATGTGCACTTGGGTGAAATGATAATGCGCTGCAATAGTTTTTCTCTCCCAAGTTGCTTCACTTACAAAGTGCCCAGAACATCCATAACTGCGTTTTTGTCTGGTCATAAAATTTGCTCTTGTGAAATGTCCTGTGCCAGGAAGGTCTTGGTATGCTTGACAAAATCAGTGCAGATAATTTATATCTTTTTGAGATAGAACTGTAAACAATGGCTTTGTGCACAAATGTTAAATGTGGTTAAAATGGTGGTTATTATTGGTGTTATAGTCACTACATTGCACTGCAAGGTGATGCTTCTAAATGCATGTATTGTCCTTATGCCTATAAGGTATACGTTAAGCCAAGTTCCTATAAGTTGCTATACAGTAGTATAGAACTAGAATCTGACAGAGATAACCTTACCCAGATTTAATACTACCTATATTTGTGCGTTATTATAAGATGCAAGTCATGATGTATCTGCTGGAGTGATTGACAAAGTCTAATTGATTGTTTATTACATAAACACCCATGGCTTAATTTATTCCTTTACTGACAGAGCCTTCTAAACCTCTGCTCAGGAGTGGACGTCAGTATCCGTAAAATAGCAACAGGTTGAACACAAGGAGTTAACTGGTCCTGATGATTCGGTGATCTGTTCTGTTGCACGTAAATGATTCATTTAGAGGGTAAACACAAGGGATGGTGATCTAATGTGGAGGCAATGAGTACACTTCCTCAAAAGTGCCTGAGGCAGGTAGCTAACTGGCGAATCAGATCAATATCTTCATGTGCCTCGGCTCTCTTGAAGTCTCTCTCCTATGGCCTTGCCTGCAGGTGGGTGCGGCTACATGTCACATGTTCCTATTGTAATGGACTGCAGTTATAGTGTAGCAGCTTACCCATACATAGGATCCCCAGTGGAAGCTGGTTCTGATCCGGTTGAGCTCTGGCTGCGATCTGGCTGTGTTCTGGCATGGATATGGGCCAAATGAGGGCAAGAATGAGCTGCTGTCTGTGGTGAAATAGCCTCAGTGGAAATAAATATTTACAATAAAACCCTGTGGCAAATATGCACAAACAGATCTACTAATACAGCGAAGCATTAATTAGAAAAATGTTGTTAGCCTTATTGTGAAAAAAAACAGAACTTGTGATATTGAAGAAGAAAAAAAAAATCTAAAACTCAGAATTCTTCACTAGCAATGAAAAAAGGCAAGATTTGGAGGCAGCCTTTTCGGTCCTGTCTTAGTTTGAACAAATCACAGCGCTGACCTGGAAGTGCCCTGATTTAAAGGGGCAATCAATTATCTTTGTCTTCTGCTCCGACAGGCTCTGCATGCCTGCCAGGCTCACCTCCATTGGGTGTACTCCTCTCCTGACGGAAGCTGGGACAGTGGCCAGATGGAAGTTTAAACATATATTCCCCCTGTCTCTTCCACTCTGTTGTGCCTTAAATAAACTTGTGTCCATTGTGCTCCTCGTAGGGAGATGGAGTAGTCTTCCCCTCTGGCCAGAGCGGGTCATCTCGGTTCTCTCGTACATCATTCGCAGTCTGAATATTTTGTCGTGTTTTGTCAAGATTGCTGCTGGTGATTTGTTTGTGTGCACGTGGAGGCTGGTGGCCATGTTCTCCCTGAAGTGGCCATGTCTTTGAAAGCAGCGCATTTATGACATGCCAAAGGCGATGAGCCCTTGATGCACAAGTGTGGGTGGGTGGTATCATCGATGAGTTATTGTCTTGATAGGTCAAAAATGGCCGAGGAGTTTTTGTGGAAGTTAAGATTTTCCAGCATGACTGCGTTTTGCCAGCAGTTTCCCTCCCCCTCACTCTCACTCTCTCTCGCTCTCTCTGTCTCTCTCTCTCTCTCTCTCTCTCTCTCTCTCTCTCTCTCTCTCTCTCACACACACACACACACACACCTCCTCCAAAAGACGCTATCATTAATCTCTGCAAAGCATGCGTGATAAATGAAGCAAAACTTGGCACAGATTGCACATTTTATTTTTCCTTTTGAGTGTCAAAGCTATTGCAGGTATGTAAAAGGAGTTCTGACACTGCCCGAAACAGCAGGGTTGTGTTGTAAGCCATCCATCCATCCACTAAACACAACTTTTCTTTTTTTCTTTTTCTTTTCTTTCGGTCTGTGTACTTTTCTTCAGGCAGTAAAGAGGCCGCCTTCACCTATGCCATCATCTCGGCTGGCGTGGCCCACGCCATCACCGCGGCCTGCACCCAGGGCAACCTGAGTGGCTGCGGCTGTGACAAGGAGAAGCAGGGCTTTTACAACCAGGAGGAGGGCTGGAAGTGGGGCGGCTGCTCGGCCGACATCCGCTACGGCCTCAGCTTCTCCAAGGTGTTCGTGGACGCGCGGGAGATCCGGCAGAATGCCAGGACGCTCATGAACCTGCACAACAACGAGGTCGGCAGAAAGGTACGTGTGCTCTGGAATGTGCTGTGGGGTGGGTGCGAGGACCTGGGATGTTTCCACTGGAATGTTGAAATCTGGTTCAGGATACAGTACGTGTGTGTGTGTGTTTGTTTGTGTGTGTGCATGTGTGTTTGTGTGAGTGCATGTGTGTGTGCATGTGTGTTTGTATGAGTGCATGTGTGTGTGTAAATGCATGTGTGTGTCAGTCTGCCTGTCTGCTGGTCTGTCTGTATACATGTAACATTACCATTCTACTAGCTTGCTGTTGGGAGGTTAAGCAGTTCACTTGTTTCAGTTTAGTCTGACTCTGCTTCATATCTTCTGATTCATTTTGACAGAAATCTAACAGCATGAATTGAAGGGCATAATGAAAGTGACTGTAGTGGCAGTTTAGACATATCATATCATATTATTTGCTGATTAAAAGTTCCCCCAGCTAGTTACTGGGGCTTGAGAGCTGTTGACAGCCCATAATAATCATGTTCTTTCATTTGTCTGGCCCTGGCTTCCAATGAATAGCCTCCCCCACCAGGCTGGTTCCCTTCACTCCACTTCATTATCTTTTCACATGATGCATGGGCTTGATTACAGATGATTTGTTTACAGAGGAGTTATTATGAGTCCCTCTCAGATGATAAACAACCATAACATTTCTGTTTAAATGCAATAGGCTGTTATTATAGGGCACTGAACTAAGCTGGTGGATCCGTCTCCAGCTGAGTTAAGACAATAGCGCATATCTACACGCAACAATCACCACCAGCATCAGTCGCTCTAGATCCATTACTTTAGTCTGTCAATCAGCATGTTTGTGAAGAGTTACTGAGGAAGGCTTTTGGGCCTTTTCCGAGTGGGAGTAACCAAAGCCACTAGATCAGACCCCAGAATGACATTGGATCTCGAGTGTGGGTACTCAATTATATTAGTCCTCGCCGTGCACATTCTCATTTTGTTTTCCCTTTCATTTGTGGTCATTCTGCCAAAACCCAAAGGCTCTCTCGTTCCGTGATTAGATTAACACAACAATGTGTGTGGGCACTTTGCTGAACTAAACTCCATTTAAAAATCCATTTTAGATATTGTGGCATGCAAACCAAGCTGAGCTCTGAGACTCGCCGTTCACTTAACAACGTTAAAAAAAGACACTTTTGTCTCCAGTAAAAGTGACCAATCTCAAACCGATTTCACAACGACTCAGAAAGCAATATTTCAGCACTGGACAGGGTAGTTGATGAGGAAGATGAGGAGATGGGGTGGAGGGTGGGGGGCAATCGCAAACCTCAAAGGTCTGGCATGGGCCCACTTGAAATACCTCGGAGTAATCATTAACTTAATGCCCCCCTCTAGGCCCATCGCTCAGGCCGAATGGCAGCGCAGGGGCTGCCAGATCAGTGCAACCCAATAACCCCTCCATCAAACCACACAATTAGCCAGAGCCCAGTAACAAAAACGCATTATTCCCAACGTTGAAATTAAAGACTTTTGATGTGTCAGCTCCCGTTAAACCCAGTTGCTATGGGACTCAAGAGTGCAAACTCCAAACTGAAGATGTTTTGTCTGACGCATATGTGAGTGAAAAATGCTGCTTGGTAGATGGAGGGAGGTTGGGGTGGGGGGGTGGGGATCAGCTCCCTTGTTGCAAGACTTTTTACTTCAATAGCCATAAAATGTTTATCAAGAATCAACGGCATGACCGCACTAAGCCCGGTGTGTATCTGAGGCGGCTCTCAATTACCCCCGATGACTCCAGACAGTCTGAGCATCGTGATGCATGTGGAATAATTAAAAACTTAGGTGAGGCCTCCCTAATTCACACGAGGCCTCCCACCCACAGAGCCTGACAAGACACGGAAGATATGCGAACACATGCCATTACATCAGGATATCTTAGAGAGAGAGAGAGAGAGAGAGAGGGAGAAAGAAAGAAAGAAAAAGAGAGAGAGAGAGGGCGAGAAAGGTAGAAATACCTTGTGGCACCTACACAAAAGATTAAACTGATCCCTTGAACAAGCAAACCACCAAGATGCAAAAAAAACCCTCAGCAAAAGTAAAGACTTTAATTAAAGCCTACATAGATACAGCACACTAAAGGCATTCATGATGTTTAGCTATGATATTCATGTATCTTCACTTAACCAGTGGAGCCACACTGACATGTCAAATTGTACATCAACCTTATTTGGATTTATAAATAGGCATAATTATAGGCTTTAAATAATAGTCTTTGTTTCAGCTGTTATAAATCACTATTAAATGTTCCTTTTAGGCATCACGTGGTATGATTTAATGTTTTAATCACAGTGCATTATCATTTGCAGTGTGTTCTCGCTGTGGGACTCACAGAAGGATCTTTGGTTAGTGTATTTTTCGTCCGACTGGTCCCTTCACTTCATCATCCAGCTGTTCTCGGCTCGTTCTTAGTTGTAAACACCCTCTCCTGTGCCTGTGTTTGTGTTGTAGTTTATTTTCTTAGGCTCATAGGGGGCAAAGGCCTAGACATCCTACAGACAACAAACTGAAACAGTATGGCCTCCCCCGTATTGGTGAAACTGATAGTTACATGTTGCCTAATAGATTTCCTGTTTGATGGTTGATTTGGCAACCCGGAGAGCAAACGATTCTGGAATGGTTCTCAGCAGCAGTGGTCCTGCTAGCATTAATGTGTCATAATAATAGAAGACACTAAGAGATAGTCCAAAATAAAAGTCTCTCCATCATTTAACAGAGGTCCCTCTTCACCCATTGAAATGCAAGAAATGCAGCCATGACGCTGATCGGGCCCGGATACCCTCTCTTAGTAGGAGCAGGCACCTGTGCGTGGAGACATGAAACCTAGCTCTGCGGCTCTATCTGTGTAAACTATACACACGGCTCTTGTTGAACGAACTCACGATTGCCATTCAAGCTGTGTTTATGTCATACCTTCCACGGTTTGCACTAGGCCTTGCACACACGCCTCGTGCGCACAGAGTCTCCTGTACCCGCCTCTGATATTTTGAGCAGGGGGATCATTTGCGTAATGTGTTTTGTATACAACTGCGGAAGCTCTCGGAAAGACTGACTACAGTGACTGGTCTTCTCAGTGTTGTGTGTGTGTGATCCCCCCCCACCCCCCGCCTCATTCTTCGGGGCCAAAGGCGTGAGGCAAATGTATTCTGGCGCAGCGAGTTTAACAGTCCCCACATTCTTCATTTGGAACGTTTAAGAAAAAAAAAAAAAAAACCTTTGTCTCAACCTGTCTAAGTCTTCACAAAATATGCTGGTCTAGAAAAAAATGAGGCGCTAGTTCCCCAAACCATAGGGTTATGATCACACTAACCTTCTGCATTTATCTACAGTAGTGCTCTTCTCATTAAAAGAAAGTTAACAGTGTATCTGTTGTCAGCAATAGCATTAAAGAGAGTAAAAATAGATGCCACAGCTATAGAGATGGGAAGTTGTTACTGAATGATAAGATCAACACACTCTCCCTGAAGTTTACTCATCTCTTAAGAATCTAAGAGGAGCCCTATCAGATATGATGAAGGGAAACAAATGAGTGACCTGCAGCTGCTAGCGGTTTTGTGTGAAGCCACTGATCCTCGTCTCCCCAGAGGGAGGTCAGTGTACACGCCGCCCTCGTGTCAGAGGGCCTGTTTTCGTCTCCCAGACGCTGACTTGTCTCTGTGTGCTTGTGTTGTAGATCTTGGAGAAGAACATGCGGCTGGAATGCAAGTGTCACGGCGTGTCGGGCTCCTGCACGACCAAGACCTGCTGGACGACGCTGCCCAAGTTCCGGCAGCTGGGCTACATGCTGAAGGAGAAATACAACCAGGCCGTGCACGTGGAGGCCATCCGCGCCAGCCGCAACAAGCGGCCCAAGTTCCTCAAGGTGAAGAGCACCTTCCGCAAGCCGCAGGACACCGACCTGGTGTACATCGAGAAGTCGCCCAACTACTGCGAGGCCGACCCGGTGACGGGCAGCATGGGCACGCAGGGCCGCATGTGCAACAAGACGGCACAGCAGCCCAACGGCTGCGACCTGATGTGCTGCGGGCGCGGCTACAACACGCATCAGTACTCGCGCGTGTGGCAGTGCAACTGCAAGTTCCTCTGGTGCTGCTACGTCAAGTGCAACACCTGCAGCGAGAGGACAGAGGTGTACACGTGTAAATAATGAGAATAGTGTTTTTATTGTTATTATTAATATTAATGATGGTTAATATAAATATATAAATATATTTATTGGACAACTTATTTATGCACATATACGCACACATAATATGTGTGTGTGTGTTCAACGGATTGAAACGCAAGCTTGTAAGATACAGAGTTCCCTTTCAGGGGTTGTTATGGACAACTTGGGACGCGTCCGTGGGATCGCTGTTTGGACATGACTGACTGACTGGTCCTACTAGTGTCTCACTCCTGCAGAAGGACTAGTCATGCTCACTGCGGGGACACATGTGCACTTGCTGCAGAGACTGGAGATGGCGAAAGGATTTCTGCCATGGACAATGTACAGAAAGCTCTTTTGGATCATGAGCAACTTGTTAGTGTTGAGTGTTGGTACAGGGATGGGTTCACTCGTTAATGAACGTACAGCCTGTCTGCCATCTGCAAAACCATTGCTTTTTATCTGTTTCTTTTCTTTGTAAAGGATTATCACTTTTCTGCTGTTTATTTTGATTTAAGTGGATGGACTTTTTTTTACTTTTGGCATGAATTTATTGAAACAGCAATGACAATATTTAACTTTTTTTATTTAGAGAAAAGAAACTAATATTAATTTATTTAATGAGGAGACTACTGATTTCTCATTGTTTCACCAACAACATTAGGCTACTTTTAAGTCAGATTCCTTGTTTCTGTTTCACAAACAGCTTGAACGTATTCACTGTTACTTTCTGACCTGCAAGCTCTGCTGGTGCAAGCACAGCATTCATATGTGTTAAGAGTAGCTCTATACGAAGTTATGATGAAATGAATGCATTTTTTAACAATTTAATTCAATGTTCCTTTTTGTCACATTCCATCGCCAATTTGGCAACCTGTTCCTCACCGATAACTTTTCATTAATACCACTATATTGCAGAGCCAGAAAGCTAACATTTCCACTAGGATTTGTAAGATAACTACTGTTGGATCTGAAGGCTTTTTATGAAAAGAGAGAACATAACAAATGATCACTCACACGCTTGTACGCTGATTATGAAAAGGGATGCAATCGAGTTCTATAAAGATAGTATGGTGCCAGGTAAAGAAACGATCAAATGCCAATAATATGACAAACATGTTTTTCATTGCAGCAGGTATAGCTGTGCTCGTGCTGAATCCTGAGATCGTAGCTATGACGTCCAGGATTTTTCTGGAACACCACTATTGTCTTGTGAGCAGCCAATTTGAATTGGAATAGTTTTGGAAGTTGCTAAAGTGTACTTAACGTGGAGAAAAATAAGGAAACAGGAGAAAACAACATTCCAGTTACTTTGCCAAGTATTTTGTTCGTGATATCATTATTTTGTGGATATACAACACCACTTTGTCTATGCTAGTCATTGCACAACCATGTTTTATAACGTGAAAATACTCCCCCCACCTATCATGATACACTGGAGCTGTTTATACTGTATCTATGACTGCTAGTTTGTCCCAAAATTAATCATTAATGCCTTTTTTTAGTGAAAAGTGTGGTAAGACACTAAGACGTATGGCATTTTGAATGCACATCCTGTATTTTGCTGACAGTTAATGATTAATTTTGACACATTATAGCTCTGTATATGTATGTATATGGAACAACAGTGTGTAGTCCACATTGTATTTTATATTGGAAAAAAAAGCTTGTGTGCTGCTAGTTGTTTTGGACATCAAGCTGCAATATGCAGAATTTCACATGGCCCATGATGACAGCAATGTTAACTTGGTAATTGCCACTGGTATCACCGTGATGTCTGAGTTTCCTGGTGAATTGTCCCTGTGTATGCATTGCTTAATAGATATATTTTGTAAGAGATTATTTTTATATGAATGTTTTATTTATTTTAATTTTCTTTTGTAAAAAAAAAAAAGAAAAAAGAAATATGCCACCATCCAGCTCTAACAGCAATCTCAGTACTTGTCAGAAATAAAATTAATACTTAATAGGGTTGTGTTTGTTATGATAGTCAATGAAACCATCATATGTATTATGTTTACTACATTGCAAACGTGAGTGGTCTTAAGTGGTTTATAGTGATAGTTATGTAGGTCAGAGATTTACCCATGACAAAACATTTCAGTGGAACCGTTTTAGATAAGTCAGTAGTCAGTAAACTGTTACAAACTCCGCTAATACAGTGTAGCATCAAATAAAACATTGCTAAGTAGTTTCAGCTTTCCATTCTGTTCCATTATGGAACACAGATTCTGGTAGTAGTGCAGATAGAGGTGTTTTACCAAAGAACAAGGAAGTGTATGATAACAGTGGACCATGGATTGAACCAATTTACTGCCAAATTGATCCCACCTAATGCTTATTCTGTCATATTTAATTTAACAAAATTATGAACTGAGTGTTGAACAGTGTTAATAAATGTCTCTTAATCAGTTTGGAACTCTGAATTCCATTACTTTATCTCTGGACTTGAAAAGAATGACAAAAAAAATAACATCTTCTAAGTTCTACCTTTTGTCTGAAGGAAGGAAGAATTCGGTTTTATTTTTATTACAAATTCTCTAAATTATGCATTTCTCCTAATATAAATGATATTAAACACATTGGGATGGATATAAAAGTACACCAATTTCATCTCAGCACGCTATCCACAAGTCAGTTTCACCACAACAGACCACGTCACAAAAAAAACAGGTCACGTCAGTGGACAAGAGCGACCGGACAAAGACGCCCTCTGTCTTTCCAAAGAACAAACGACTCTCTCTGAATGTCACAAATCGGTTTACCTTACAGCAATCAAGCCCCTCAAAGGCACAGCACACTCATATACCTCATATACCCTCGTCTCTAGACAGGAACTCCAACCAAACGTACTCACTCTTCTTCAGTCAAGGTAGCATTCCATTGTGTATGGCCTGGGCTATGTGAAAAATGTAGTCTCATTAGGCAATCGGTGCAGAGTCAGAAGATGTATGGGTGCATAGTTCACCACTGAACTCACTGAACAAAGATATGACACACATGAGAGCTTATACTGGATGTAGTATCCATGTTAGAACAGATAAATACTTTAAGGGTAAGTGGGTTTATTTTAGAGTTTGAGTTGAAATGGTACACCACATACATCTCTGTTTCTTCACCACCAGGAAAGGAACAGGGACAACCAATAAACCTTTTTTTCTTCTTTTCACAATTAACTTGTGTTGTGGCCTTGTGTTCTCTGATATAGAATTTCACTTCCACTTGGAAACTTCTGAAGGAGTTTTTTTTCCCTATGTTAAAACAGAATCACAGTAGAGCCTGAAAGGTCCTTCGCTAAACACAAAGGTTCTAAGTAGAGACTCTCAAACACACACACACACACACTCACACAACAGATTCCCATCGAAACAGACACAGCTTGGCAGAGTTGACAGTGATCTCTACTGCTGGTCTCTGGATCAACTGACACAGTTAAATATGTTGGGCTCCTTATACACAGCCTTGATGATAGCAGGGGGTGGAGTGATTGGCAGGAGATGAACAGTGTTAAGTGGATAACACCACTCATGGCAGATATTCCCAATAACATACACTTTTTAGTGACAAACACTACAGACACACTGATAATATGACAATCAGCCTCAACATATTCAAAACTGAAGGGGCTCTGTAAAGCCATGTGTTTATTTAATAGATATATAATCATGGAAATAAAATATCAAGATGCTCTGTGTCGACAGATAGACTTGCTAAATGCCTCAAAATATGCCAGCATTGTCACTTTTCTAAATTGATTCATCATGACAATGCCTCAGATTAGTTAGGTGGCAACTATTCATCTGCTCCAATGTAATCATAGTCATTAACGTATTGTTGCCTTCTCGCTTCGCCAGTTTTTACAATCTGGATGACTGAGGGTGGGCAGGAAAAGAGCGGAGGAAAGTGAGGGCATTCTAATAGCGCGACGACGGGGCGCTTTAATTGATGAGCGCAGAGCAGAGAGGGTGTCGAGGTGGCGGCCGGCAGAGGAAGGCGGAGAGGGAACGGCAGGGGTGATGGATGGCGCTGACATCTGCTTCATTCACTCCTCTGTCGCGTCGCCACAACAACGGCACTGCGCCCCTCAGCAATGTTCCACGGTTTCCCTGAGAAGCGCGGTCCCCCATTAGCCAAATGTTAACTATGCAAAAACCAGATAGCTTTTTTGAAGGGGACGCTACTTATTTTGTTTCGAGAGGAAGGCGAATTAGACTGTAAAAGGGATGATGTCAAGTGTAATTTCAGTCCAGGAGTTTTCCGGGAAAATCGGATGCCATTTCTTTCCGACACAAAACATCTCTTTTGCTAGTGCTAAAACTGCGTCAACAGACACCCGCATGAGGCAGGCAGCTGGCCAAACATTTCTTTCTGAGTAACATCATCGTTTGATCATGAGTGGAATCACAAAATCTTGTGGTCTAAAAGAACTGGGAAGAGAAAAGAAAAGCCGGTGAATGAGATGTTTGCAACTACTTAACATACTCGGGGTTCTAATAGAAGTTACTCATTTTGGCTCGGACTTTCCCTTTTTGTCACATTTTGAATGGGGGTATTTTCAATAAGTTACACTCATTACTATGTGAAACCTTATCCCTTTGGATGGAATAGCCTCATTTTGACTTAGGCAACAAGTAGACGACAGCCTCAATCATTCCCCCCCATAAATTCTGTCTGAATATACAGGCCTACCCTTTCCATACTCCAAATAGTTCAATAAATTCAGTTTGCTTCTGTTCAAGTAACCAACAGTCTTAAAACATTAGCCTACACCTGTAATGCAGTTGTAAACCACCCGTGTTGTCAGGTAGGCCTACTCTGCAGAGAATACTGCTGGTCTTGCCAGGTGTTCCCCATAACGGTTGCACTGCAGAACTGCAACTTTACTGTGTTCCTTTCACTGCGGCTCTCTGCACTTTGATTTCATGCACACGGTCCAAGACAGTGAACACCAAGAAACACTAATTAAGATCTTCGCAATGTTGCCTGATAACAGAGCAGTTTCATGGCGAAAGTATTCGCGTTTAGCGTCAACGCCTGTCTGCCAAGCGTACCTCCCCCTCCCTCGCATAGACTACATGGTTTATGTGACGCTCTCTGACCGCACCTGTGCACACCTGGACTCCGACAGCAGTCCATGATTTATGACAGTCGGCCTGTCTCGTACCGTGGTGGTGTTCTCTTAGCTGGATCTGTGCCTCTCCTCTCCGCTCAGGCTCCCGTGACCGCCCTACTCTCTCTCTCTCTCTCTCTCTCTCTCTGGGCCCCACTGCTCGCCTCCGAGTTTTGACATACCTGTCTGGAATAAGCTTTTTTTCTATGCAGGTATGATGCAACGGTTTAACCCGATGGGTTCTACTCACCTGCTGTTTAAGAACGTGTGAGGCCATGCGGAGACTTAAATTTACCACTGCAGGCTGGGGTTAGACTTTACTGATTTCCATTGGGGGGGGGGGGGGGCTCTCTAGAAGCAGCAGGTATTAAACATGACAAAATGCTCGGAGAGCACATGTACTCTTAGAATCAAAAAAGCTGCACACTTGATGGTGAGAGTTTGAGGAGAAGTATGGCACATTTATGGCACATGTATGGTACAGTGCACAGTATCTTTATTCTCTTACACATTGTAAGAGTATGGTACAAGTTATCAATGGTCCTGTAGCATAAACAAATAAACAAATCAAAGTGGGGGGAAAAAAACACATCATCAGTAAACAATTCACTACAACCCCTCCTACCCTCACTGATGGATCATCCTGCAAATGTTCGGAAATCTAGTCTAATTGATGAGTTCTTAGAATGGCTCTTACTCAGCAGCTGGGAGATGCACCCATTGGCACACCTGCCTTACCACTCCCTGCCTGGCACTCAAACAACGCACCCACCTAATAACTGTCATTACTACGGGCACCATATTACCAAACTCAAGCAGATACACCCATAACTCTGGAAGGGATGACAACATAATGGAAGTATGCTCTGACAGGTATTACTAAGCATGTGGTGGGGAAGAGTCAAGGTCGTTACTTAAGTCATCACATCTTTGTTTGACTGGTGAGCATAAATCAGACATTTAAAAAGCACTCATTTCTTTCCAGTGAACTTTGTTGCGGTAATGACTGACTTCATTCTAACAGGCAAAATCACTGTCGGAGCTTGTTGGTATTCGGTGGATCTTTCCTCATTAGGGTCCACATTTAGTACCTAATCAAGCAAGGAAGCAAGAGAACACAAATGTCCTGAGAGCAAACACCGCAACACATGTTTGGTCAGGCAATTAAAACCAGTTAATTAATGAATTAATTAACCTTGGGAAAACGTCTTGACAAGGGGGGCAGGTGATGAAACAAGACAAGCACTTATCATGCAGAGTATTCATCTTAATTAATGTCTCATCTCAAAAATCTTTACAGCACTCTGACTTCAAATCAGCTTCTGTGAAATGTATGAGACATGGCTGATATTACTGGTGCTTGGACAGACAGCTACACTTGCAAGCTAGCTAATCCCACCACTTGTACACGATTCACAGGAATCACGGCGAAAAACAATGCAGGTCTGTCAGCACTTGTGTGTTTAGCCTCAACACTGGCAAAAACTAAAGTCAACAAACGAACAAGTCGACTTCACTCACACTGTTTTCGGAGAAACAGAGGGCTAGACAACAGGCCTCAGAGGACTCCGAGGCTGACGATGAGAAATCACAACACCGCATTCCGTGCTGTCACCTCGCGCCGGCGTATCGTACCTGCAAGACACAGTTCAAGAAGTTCAAACCTCCCTCTCACTCTGACTGAATCCTTCTCAACCAGTGTGTCTATGAAGGGGATATGAGCCGCTGATCACCGCTGAGAGTTCCTTCCCTCCACAGACTATTTCTGTATACAGTTTTTAGAGAGAGAAATATGTATACGTAAAAAACCCTACAAATTAACCTGCAGTATGCATATGGTCACATTTAATATTACAGTGCCCTTGTTAAACTATAACCACGTTGTTAATTACAGTGTAGTACTGTATAAGATACTCATGGAGTAACAAAATCAAGTTAAGTTCATGCCTTTGTCTTAGTGGATAAACGATGCACGCTATCAAGAAGTCACTCCTGATAAGACGACGGAAATTTAGAGTGCCTACAAAAGCAGGTGAACTATCAAGGAGTGATGACTTCACCTCAGGTGTGGACTGTTTTGTTCTCTCTCTCTCTCTCTCTCTCTCTCTCTCTTCTCCCCATGCTGATCCATGTGCGTGCCACACATGAGATACAGCCTGATTTCTCTGGTTTGAAGCAGCGCATGGGTGACCCCTATGCTCACCCGCTTGGGCAGCGTCACCTGAACCAGCGTCATCTGTAGTGTCTGGAGTGTCATGAGCCATAAGCTGTTTGCTATAAAAACACTGGAGAGGAAAAAAAAAAAAAGAAGAAGATTCCCATCTCATAAAGCCCATTCATAAGGGTTTGCATGGCAACACTACGCAAGCCTGACTTCTGGAAATGCTGCAGCATATCATTTGCTTGTACACGACATGAATGTTGCATAATATTTGCACGAGTCAAGTTCAAACTAACTCTAACAGTAAGTCCTAGGTGTGCAGATGTAAAGCGATGGCCAAGGTTACTTTATATGAATGTGTACATACGTGCGTGTTACATTTTTATATTTTGTTTTTGAGAGTGCTCCACGGATTCTTCTTCTACCAGGCAACATGGCAGCACTTTGTGTGGCTACAGTACACAGAGTGTGGACCCAAAATATGCCCAGCGATGGCAGACATGTGGCGATGGCCAAGAACAGTCTCTCAGCAATACTACTGTTCATTGTCTCTCTCCTGCTCTGACAAGGTTCAACTGCAGTAATGAGATGTTTGCAAGAACTCTTTTAAGGGATTACTTCATACACCTAGTCCAGGTGTATACTTAAGGATCCTATTCCGCTTCATGGCTGTGTCCGTGAGAAAACAATAGGGCACACTATAATAAATAAGTATAACACTTATTGTGTTATTTCACAAAATACACCCCAGTCTAGCCCTTGTGATTTATGGTTAAGCTGTGTGAGTCTACCTGTCCTCTTGTTCTATGTGAGCAGCACATGTCATTGAGCTGATTCCTTTTATCCTGCGGCTCAATGATTCCCTGACAAGAAGGGTTTAGGGTTCTGTAAAGAAAAAACACAACGCCACTCTTTTATGCTTCTGAAGCCAGCTGTCCACAAAAAATGCCCACATCCCATTGAAGTCGCTTGAACTTCTGGAGAGTCTCTTATGGGGCCCTTATGCCCATCAGGGAACTTTGAACCAGAAGCTATTGCTACCTTTGAACCCTGCTTGCATGTTTCCAGGTTTCCACGGTGTTGTGACAGGAGAGCTTGTGAGGTTGCTCCTCAGAATATTGATGGTGTGTGATGACATCACAGGAGGTTCCACCACAGAGGATCTCAGTCCTGCCCCTGTCCATGTGCCCCCCCCCCCCCCCAACCAATCTGTCTGTGCTCTGCATACCTACCTGAACACACCTGAGCTGGCTAATCAAAAACATTACAATTACACTGACCTCACCGGGTGTGTTTAGTGTAGGGATGGATAGAACAGAATCAGTGCTGGGGGGGCATTGAGAGGCTCCTTGCTGGTTATCTACACTGCGTGCAAGGCCCATCCTAACCCTGTGAAAGGAAATGTTCTCAAAATGCCCTCGATTTCACGTGTTCCTCCTTTTGGCCTCACTGCAACCTGTGTGGCATGTGTCATGCTGAAACTGCAGCCCCACTGCAACCTGTGTGGCATGTGTCATGCTGAAACTGCAGCTCCGTGTGTGGACACGCGTTAAAGACCTCCTCGACACACACGGACTTGCCTCTCATTCCAATTTGCGGAATATGCAGAAAGATATTGAGGCATAATTAAAGCGTAGCGCACAGGTGGAACAAAATTACGAGTTGTTTCCTACAAAGGCTTACATCAGAGGCCAGCGGCGGCATCCTCCTCTGCACTCGTCAAAAAAAATAAATAAAAAAAAGACGTGTGAAGAATGCAGTAATGACACCCAGGCAAGCAGAAGGATCTGAGAAATGGAGGCCCACACAAAGTTTGAAAACAGTGAATACATCAACAGAGAAGCCCGCTTCCCCATTTGAGGTCTGAGAAACTGTAATTTGGGGAGCTGGGAGAGTGAATAATAGTGGGATTAGGACTGTAAAGTGTCCATGTCCGTGGCCTAGAGCATGACAAGAAACGAGCAGGAGGGGGGGGGGGAAACTAAATATGTTCGATGCTATTTCGCTTCAGGTTTGGCTGCAGAGGAAAAGGAAGTCTTTTATTCAGCTTTGATAGTGTCACATTTTAAGTGTCTACCACACATTACCGTGTGTGTGCTCAGAACAAGTTAATTGCTGCTTTAATCACTGGTGCATTTACCACTTCCACTGTGTGGTATAGGTTTGCTTTATATGTGCAACAAATCTCCATGAAAACTATGTGGAAAATATGTGGAAATCAAAGTCATCTGTCATTATGACAATAAATAAATGTTCCTATTCAGTCCCATGGTTGTAAAGAGGGGAACCTTTATTCATCAAATTATATGATAATTGAAATAGTTGCAGTGGCATGCAATGTTACACAGGCACACCCATTTTTTCTTTGGCTGAGGTTAGTAAAGTGAATTTTTCTTTTTTTTGGAAGACGTTAGCATGTCCCACAGCAGACAGTAGATGAATAGAGGCTGTTTGAGAAGTTGTATCTGTACCATAACGGAAGGCCCCTACCTCAGTGTGGATTTTATTAATCACGTGTCATTTTGTCATCGCCCTCCTCTCCCAACTCGGCTTTTGAGAGACAGGAATGCACTGCATCATCCCTGATGGTCTCAGCGATTGAAGAAATAAAAACATTTAGAAACTGTTGTGACAGACACACTGAGGGCGGACTCGTACCGCGAACACTTCGATGACAGATCAACTCTGCATCGGTTAAATTAAAACAATTGAGCTGCCTGCAAATGACTTCTACGGTGACAAACGCAGCCAAGTCTATCGGGATGATTTTTTCTTCTCACTTGCAAGAATCAGATCGTGACCACCTGATGGGATCCGGCTGAGTTCTTCTTCCAGGAATACACCGGAATATTGCTTTGGTTTTTAGACAAGCACCTGGTCTTTGGGAATAATGTGTATTTCATATTCACTCTAGGTATGCTAGTCTAAACCAACATAAGCCAGGTGAAAAACAATCTGTTAAATGTGTACTCCTGATCATATGAGCAATTATTATCCGTATGTGTGTGTGAGTGGTTAGGTACGCGTGGTGCATTTGTCTCTTCATGTACGTGCGTGTGTATGTGTGCATGTGCGTGCGTGTGAGTGTGTGTACATGTCTGTGTGTGCACGTGTGTGTGTGTGTGTGTGTGTGTGTGTGTGTGTGTGTGCATGTGTGTGTGTGTGTGTGTGTGTGTGTGTGTGTGTATGTGTCACAAATAATGAGGGGGTGGGGAGGGTTCAGTCTAGTTCAAGGCCAAGTGTTTGATTTCAGGGCCACAGGCAGAAGACCAGCCCGAATCACACATGACAGCTTCAGCACGCAGCCAAAGCTTTCAAGACCCGAAAAGCTTCAAGGGACGTTTTGTTGCCCGGCTGATCTCCCACTCCCAGCACACATCCCCAACCCCCCCCCCCCCCCCCGCCACACACACACACACACACACACACACACACACACACACACACACACACACACACACACACACACACACACACACACACACACACACACCACCACCACCACCGCCCCCCCCACCCTGGTTTCACACCCCAGGGATTTAAGAGCACAGGAGAAACCTGATCCCTTTCTTCCTCATGCGGTTACGTGACCTCCCAGGATCTGCTTCCCTGAGTCTCAGCACTATCCAATCCACTGGAAAACAAA
>NC_045156.1:9364953-9379953 GCF_900700415.2 Clupea harengus | reverse complement strand
TGTGGTTTTGAGCAATCCGCTTTTGCGGAAACCCAGTTAAAACTGCCTTTTGTGCGACGCATTGTCTGATGAATTACATTTCAAGTGCATGGCACCATACAGCACCATGGAGCAGAACACTCCTCAATGGCGCACTGGCCCCATTACGCTTTTTTTCTCCCCCCCATCCAACCGCACGCCGAGCAGCGTTCGAAACGCCGAGCAGCAGGCAGGCGAGATCTCCCGGAGCAAACACAATGAGTGTATCATCTTGGGATTGATTCAGTGGTACGGCACAAACAAGCTCAAATTTACTGTGCAGTGAGTGGCGGAGCCGTCAGGAGAGGCGCTTAATTGTCCTGACTCTTGTTTTTCATTTCTAAAGGGAAGATGGGTTGATTTTCTATTGAGCCTTTAGCCCCCCCCTCCTCGAAAAGATCACACGTGGAGTTCCTCCTGACTGCATCATAACTCAACTACTGAAACATTCTGTGGCTCAATTAGGTGGAAATGAACTAATGACCTCATCATTCTCCTGATAAAATGACGTTTTTTGGCAGACGAGTGGACATACTTGCAAACTAAGTAATGCTTTCCTTGGGAACAATCTTCCACGTATCCATATTGTTAAGATTAGATGTATACGTAACTGAAACAACCCCCTCGCAATGACCTAAGACAGTCCGTGCCCAATATCCATGGGTGCCAGAACAACATATCTTCTTGATTGGCAGTCACACGTCTAGCTGTTAATAATATTATATCCTTTATTGTATGTGTTTCCCATCTATTGATCAGACAGCATCCCAGAAGCTTCTTAAAGAAATCCACATTAAAGAATTTGTCAACAGGTGATCATACCATACATACCCGAGTGGTACGTGGAGTAAAGCTGTCTACCAAAACATGTTTATAGATTCTATATGAATGCTGGTTCTGCTCCACCATTGGGCCGTTTGACTTAATCAGCTTAGGGAAGAGCGGCATTCAGGACCTGACAATGAAGCTTAGAGACAAACTGAGGCTGAGGCCCGGCACAATGCTGTCAAGATGCTAAACAGCATGGCACTGTTGGGTTAGGCCCCCAGAAGAGGCAGGGAGAGCTACTCGGAGGTGGCCATAATTTTTCAGATCGCTCTGCTTCGTAGCAGTGATAAAGCTGCCTGTCACATTTTTCTCCTTGGCTACAGCAGAGCCCATTCACTGCAAGTGTCAGTTGCCCACCCCTACCCCAAAACCACCCCCATACACACACACACACAAAACCACACAAGCACCCTTTTCCGGGCCTTGTTTGCATTCAAATGTGATACCCCCCACCCATCACACACACACACACACACACACACACACACACACACACACACACACACACACACACACACACACACACACACACACACACACACACACACACACACACACACACACACACACACACACACACACACACCCCCCACCCTCCACAAAAAAAGGTGACTTTACCCAGCAGCTGCCCAGAAAACCGGATTAGGTCACACAGTGACAGAGTGTTTCCCCCTGGGCTCTGCCCCCCTAGAGGCCTGTGATGGAGGAACCCCGTAGCGAAGCATGAGAGAAAGAGGCAGACAGATAGACAGAGAGAGAGAATGACAGAGAAAGAGAGATGAAGGGGGAGAGAGTCAGAGTTAGAAAGAGACAGTGAGAGAGAGAGAGAGAGAGTTAGAGAAGGAGAAAGGAGAGAGGAGAGAGAAGAGGGAGTGAGGGGAGAGAGAAAGAGAGATGGGGGGAAAGAGAGAAAGGAGAAGGGCAGGCCTCTTTGGTAAGCTCCTGGAGTGTTTGTGACCAGACCAATGGGACCACTGCATCCCTTTCAGAGCTGGTGGCGAGCGGCCAGCCAGGGTGACCTGCTCTTAGCAGAGGTTATTCAGCGCTGCGGAATCCATAATGAGGCTCCCCTTACTACCGCTCACCCCAACTCCCTGGTTGTAAATGATAGTCCCAGAAGGAAGGAAGCCCATTCAGGGGGCTTCTGCGGTAGAGAGCAGTGAGGAGAAATTATGGAGGTCAAAATAATCTTTCCAAGCGATATGAATGTCAAATTTCCAAATATAGAATTTCAAAGTGATGTAGTGAGTTTAAAAGACTGAAAGAGGAATAAATCAATAGCTAAATGGCAGAAAGACACAAGTTAAAGTCTACGTCAGGAAATGTGTGGATATAGTCTACTCTAGTATCTACTCGCACGATGATGACAAGGACCTCAGGATGTTTGATGTGTAATGTTGTCATCACTTTGGCCAGAGACCCAACAGTGTTGTAATGTATGAAGGAAGACATAGCCTTTTCTTTCTCTGGCCAGCTTTGAGGTAATGACTAGGGCAGTGCCGTATTTATAGTGGCTACGTCGGCTCAAAAGCAATACTTCCAGTTATCAAACGTAGATTAATTAAAAAGCTACAGACGTAAGAGGTCAAAACAGTGACCCGAGGAGATACACCCATTTAACATTTCAGTTTTAAATGTATTCAGCCCAAAGCTTTCATCCACATATTGGGTAGTCTGCAATTCATGCAAGAGTAGATACATGAAAGGCTATCGATGAAAGGCATCCAGTTCCACAAGGTACAACATCAAAAAAGGCACAAGTGCACCAGTATGCTACCAGCTACCAGTTTGGAGGCAGTGTGTACTAAAATGAGCTGCTCTGTATGTTGAGAATCAGCCCATGAGAACCAGTCTTACTGGCCTATGTTAGGTCTATGGTGCCTGTTCCTTCAGTCCAATTCTCATGATTTGTGATGTAGATAGATAGATAGATAGAAAGATAGATAGATAGATATATAGATAGATAGATAGATAGATAGATAGATAGATAGATGGATACTTTATTAATCCCGAGGTCACCTAAATGGTTGATTTGTTCAGTTTGCAAGGTGTAGAGAATCATCAGTGTGGATTTGGATTGTTTTTTTTAATGTCATACTGGCAAAATGTGCAATGCTGTTCATCTAGGTATGTCAGTACCCTGTCCCTGTCTCATAACCGACATCTCTTTTGCACTTTTTGTCCTTAATTATCTACCAGAAAATAAACCCAGAACTGAGTCCAGGAACAAGAGTGCCACCTACAGGCCCACGACCTCACAGCTCTATGGGGCAAGATGAATGGTTCATGGCTCTCCCTTGCAGGATGATTCACACACGCGCGTGCGCGCCACTTGTGAAATTTTAGGGAAATGTCATATCAATGTGTGTGGCAGTCTGCGTGTGTTTAGTGTTGCCAATAGCATAACACCTGAATCATTCTTACACCGATGACTTGTGAATGTCATATTTATTTCACCAAACACTCTTGAGCGATTGTGCAAGATTAATCATGTTATTGATCTAGCGGGGTTATTTTTGAGATGCCTTTGAACTGCATTGTTTCTGGATACACTGACGGATTCAAAGCACGCTACCAGGCAAGCCAGGCTGGTGCCAGCGTGAGGACAAGTTGAAACATTCTGGAGTATCATCCAAAGTTTAATACATGCCATATACGAAGACAACTGAAGGCGTGAACAGTGTAATTAATGTACGCGGAGTGCCCTGTCTCGCTCGTGATGACAGAAGTCATCGGCTTCACAGGGCTCATCTCGGCTAATTATTATTTAGCACGCACCAGACAAAACACACTGAAGGTCACGCAGAGTTAACTCTCGGGTCTGTATGCGGCTGAGGATGTCTCAAATTTGTCAGACAAATTAATGCTGAATTACCAATGGATAATGCTATTTCTTTGTAAGAATAGAAACATGGTGGTTTTATCCCTTTTGATAATAGGTAGGTTACCTGACAGTAGGCTAAAGTAGGCCTAATGTCTATCCTACTGTAAAAGGCCAGGCACATCTTGCATTCAAAATGTTGTATATTATTATTATTATTTTAAAATCAGACTAAGACATGACAATACTGACAAGTATAAACTATATACTTCAATTAGGTAGTAAAATGGTGTAAAAGGTATAAATGGCTTGATGGATTAAAAAAGAACAGGTATATGAACAAAGGTCATATGGCCATTAGGATAGTGCCAAAAACCACTGGTACGTTCAGTACCTGCAGTCCATTTTAGTTGGAATAGATTGACTATTTTGGTTTGGGAGAACAAAGAGCTTTAAAGTGTTCCAGTCATCCGTGACGTCTGGTGTTGATATCACCACCGTGGAGCGGTAAGCGGCTTTCAGAATGTCCAACCATCACCTGGTTCAGCTTTGTATACTCCTGTCAACATACTCCTATCACCTGTCTGTTCATCTCACACACACACACACACACACACACACACACACACACACACACACACACACACACACACACACAAACACACACACACACAAACACATACCTACGGAATACATTGACTAACACACACACACACACACACACACACACACACACACACACACACACACACACACACACACACACACACACAAACACATACCTACGGATTACATTGACTAACACACACACACACATGCATGCAAACACATGCACACACAAACTAGCGCAACTTAGTAAGTAACCAGTAACTTTGTTCAATGTGCATCAGTGCAGGTTATTCTTCTCCAAGACTAAGTCAAAAAGCTAGCTTCTGCTAGAGATAATTGAACTTCTGGAATCAGAACGACATTTTGTTCCTCAGCATGGACAAACACTTCCCCCATAAAAATCAGCACTCTGAGTTCGGGCGAGTATATGATCACACCTTGGAAAGGCTTGTTGTTGGGGTGCCTTTGCCCTCTGAAATTTCCAAATGCCTCTGCCGGGTTTACAAGGCTCAAACGCTGCCACAGCCTGAGGCTATTTCCTGTCAGTTATATACGTTTGTGCACAGACTGTAGTGAAGGTGAATATGATATATGCACAGGGTGTCACTGGAAGCATTCCTGGCTCATAAATGAGCTCTGTCAGGCTCTGTGTTTAGATGCATCTGATTTTTACTTGTGCCGGCATGGATTTCGCCGTGTGTATTATATTTACGCCTGTATTTGGGAGAGAAACTTAGTTAGGGAATGATATCATCAGCATCAACACATCAACAGAGTGAGGTATTCGTGTCTCTTGAGCGCAAAAAAAGCCACTCAAATGGAAGTCTAATAATAAAAACCACTTTCAAAGTTGCTTGCCAGAAAAAAACATCACAAAACACATTTTTGTTGTTTTTTAAATAACACACAGGGGGTTGCATGTTTGCCGACATACAAAGATATCTTTAATGAAGCACGACCGTCAACCGAGAGCATTACAGCAGAGGCATTCTATTTGCATCCTGCACAGTCGCAGGCCCAACGCTGAAAGACTAATGGAGCTCACTTGAACCTCCCGGCAGGTAAACTTTGTCACTCAACAGCCGCAGTAAAAGCCTGAGCAAGGCAGAAGCCTGGAATCCACATTCTCTGACTCCCACTGAAGGCCCCATGCAGGCTGCTTGTGGTCTTGCAACCCAGAAAGCAGCTGAGCTGACACCAGAGTAGCCAGACACCGATCCGGGTATGATTAGGCACAGATCCAGTCCAATCCACCGTAAACCCGGTCCTGATTCTGGTGTGGATCCTATAGCCAGAGTCAGCTGTGATGTGGAAGCCACTGGATGGGAATACTGCTGCACTGTTGACCCAAAGAAGCATACTGCATTTATAGGTATGGCTGACTGCAGTCCTGACCACAGAAGCATACTGCATTTATAGGTATGGCTGACTGCAGTCCTGACCACAGAAGCATACTGCATTTATAGGTATGGGTGACTGCAGTCCTGACCAATAGAAGCATACTGCATTTATAGGTATGGGCGATACAATCGATCAATGGGAAATACTGTATCTTACAAACACTTCGGAATCCCCTTGGATTAACTGCTTGTATTGCTTGTATTAACAATATAATGCACTATTGTTGTTTTGTTTGTGTGCACATTATTACACAGAGGGTTTATTTCGCTTGTGGAGAGTGCACACACATTATCCATGTGGTTTTACCTTAGGTGGTTTTTCCTAAGGTCCGCGTGATCTTACGTTTACATTTCACAAACACTGGACAGACTATCACACTAACATGGTGATACAAGTTGAATCTGTGGATTAATCAGGTAGAGTGCAAATGCAGAGAGACTAAATCCAAGAGCCAAGAAAAGCCTAGAGTTGTTCCCTCAGAGTCAATGCCAAGGACAGAGGTTGAGCAAAAACTGTGCCCATCAGGCAGTGTCAATCTGTGCAAAGCCTGGTAATTAAAAACTGCTGCACAAGAGGAAACTAGGCTCACCTGGGCCTAATTTTAGATGAAATTATAACTGTTCTTTTATATGCCCATCTCTCATCATATGCCTAAAGGCCTAGTCTTTCACACCTATGACACAGCTACCCTCTGTTTGCCACTGAAAAAAGCATCTGATGATAATTTTATGTTGTGGTTTTCATCAGATTCCGCTTAAAAACCACAAGAAAACCACATTATGGATTTAAATCCTTTTTCCCTAGGAAAGTCCCTGGGTCTGAGTTGCCAGTGAACTGTGGCATTTATACAGAGAATGTGTCAGTAGACCAATTATCTGTTCTCCGAAACGCTTAAATTAACTGCAGCTCAAAGTCAAAGGTCAAATTCTAATATTCTGTGCTTTAAAAAGACAATTAATACAAATAACATATCCAGCCACGGCCCCAAACAGATTTTTTTGCCGCCTTACCTCGCGCAGAAAATTAAGTGTTCGTCATTTTCTTTACAGTCTTTTTGGGAAGCAACCTTGCAGTGGGACTGAATACGTATGTCACACTTCAAACATGCGTATAGCCTTTTCATGTTTGCATTGGAGACAATTCATATACCTCCTCATACATCTGTAGGCTACTCCCCCACGAAGTATTTATTTTTAGAAGATCCATAATGATTTTATTATTCCATTATAGCAACAAAAACTGTTGCATGGCATGTTCAAAGCTGATTCAAATGTCAACAGACCAACTCATCCTTGCTGTGCTACCTGTGCTAACAACGAGAGGAACATGTGAAGTCATGGAAAAGACCACAAATAGATACCTCTTCCACTGTGGTCCTGAAACGTGGAAACGCTATATCAGTCAAGTGTCACAGAATGGAGTCACCATCTGAATGAATGTTAGCTTAATATGTCAAAAACATTTGTCCAAGTGAGGCGTTTTCCATTAGAGGTTAAGAGTGACGTGTTTCATACAATTTCATTTTCCGTAGCTCCCTCTGATTAAGCATTAAAAAGTGTTCGCTTACTTCAACTGCTACACGCAGACAATGGGATGACAGAATGTTTTCTGGGTGGGATGTGGGTGTGTGCTGTAATGCTGATAGCCAGTGCTCCTGGAATGGGTTGGCCCTGAAAATGGGCTGGACTGGTACCACAGAGGCTGCTATCTGGAATTGGTTTTCTTGTGGCTCAACTACACGTGCTAACTACACTAACGTCGTGTCGTGGGTTCAATTCCCAAGGGAGTACACGAAGATCTGAACTGGCTGAAAGTCACTTGGGCTAAAAGCACCTGCCAAATGAACGAATGTTTTGGCCCCAATGAACCCAATGTTTTGGCTCTGATAACCCCTGTATGCTGCTCAGTGTGAAAAAAACCACAGACCATATCATGGGCACTTCTTCACATTGCATCTAGTCACAGTGTTTCAGGGCATGTGGGTTTGACCACTAAATCGTTTTTTCCTTATGGTGCCTAATCTCATGGAGCCGGAAACCATGGGAACAAAAACAAACAAACAAAAGGGTCACAATATCTCAATAACTCCACAGTGGGACTCCACTGTTGCTTTTTTTGTATTTGCAAATCATTTTAGTGTTTGTTAAATAAATTTGTCTCACGTTTGGTTTAATTTATAAAAGTATGTCTGAATGGTAGTCACAGATTGGCCTACTATGCTTTCGAAATCCACAGTGTCTTCTCACTTTCAACTAAGCAGGGGTAAGCCGGCTCATTCCTTGAAAAGAAAGCACGCACCTAATTATGTCTTCACCGGTGTGATCAGTCCAGACAACAGGAAAATTACTGAGCAGTCACCATCCATCAAGGGGCCAGGTGAACAGTAGATCATCGCTGGCCCAGGCAGCTGTTGTGAGCCGGTCCTCCTACTTCCTCTTGAGAGGCGATGAAAGAACTGTCACTTTCCTGAACCCGCCAGTAGCACGTGGGCTCAGATCTCAGATAAGCGCCCCTTGACTGGGAGATAGCCGCTCGATAAGGCAAAAATGTATTCAGCTTAAGTGCAAATCTATGCCGTGCGATGGCTATCTGCTATATCAGTGCTCGTTTGGAGCTTGTGAATTGAAGCTGAACTTTCATGAAACATGTTTTATAGTCTGACATATTCTGTAAATCTTTTGTAGCAGTCATCCCTGTTGGATCAGAACCAAAACAGAATGCTTTAGACAAGAAAATGGATCGATGTTCGTGTCTGCAGGGTTTAAGACAACTAAATGGATCGAGGTTCATGTCTGCAGGGTTTAAGAAAAACGAAATGGATCGAGGTTCATGTCTGCAGGGTTTAAGACAACTAAATGGATCGAGGTTCATATCTGCAGGGTTTAAGAAAAACGAAATGGATCGAGGTTCATGTCTGCAGGGTTTAAGACAACTTAATGGATCAAGGTTCATATCTGCAGCGTTTAAGACAACTAAATGGATCGAGGTTCATGTCTGCAGGGTTTAAGACAACTAAATGGGTCGAGGTTCATGTCTGCAGGGTTGCTGTAAAGCTGAATGAAAGTAAGTGGGAGAGCCAAGGCATTTGGGGGTAATTAGAGGGAGGAGTGTTGCGATCGTTGAGGGGGTCTGGTTAATGTCTGTATTCAGGAAGTTCAACACCTGGTCTGAGCCCATCATTCTCAGCGCGCTCTCTGTCCACACAGGTCGGCCCACACGGCTGTGTCTGTCTCCTGATATTATCACATCTTCATCGCTGGTCCCCGCCAAGCTCCCCAGTCCCGCCCAGCTGTCCCCCTCCCCACTCATCCCAACCAATGACACACACACACACACACACACACACACACACACACACACACACACACACACACACACACACACACACACACACACACACACACACACACACACACACACACACACACACACACACACACACACACCTTACCCTGCTGATCCTGACTTCATGTGTCATGAAGCCCTCAACTTTCCATCTCCCTCCGAGGTTATTAATTGGGATAATTTAGCACTGATTACAGATTGTAACTCACAGCTAATGATAGGACAGACCCACCCCCCCCCCACCCCCACTCCCCTCCAACCCTGCTTTGAAGCGAGATCGCAATCGCCAACAAGATGGATCAGTGTTGGAGCAGGGCGCACACTGATGGAATGTCTTTCACCAGCCCTGGGGACTCGCTACAAGAGAAGATTCTGTTAAACTTCTGTTCTTTTTTCATCAGACTCATCTGTCATGCCCAGCTAATAAACAACTCTGCGTTTCCTGCCTTGCTTACAACCCAATTTTAAAGATGTAAAAAGTGACCTTTGCGCCGCTGTCATTTTTTCCCCCCGGATGGATAAATGATGGACGCAGACAAGATAGCAGTTTCCTACAGAGCAGTAAAAGCTGTAAATTAGGACACTTTCCTTCTCCTTTTCCCCACAAACTCAATTGCAAGTTGTTTCTCAAAATCTTTCTCAAAGTCACTCTATCCTGCATATCAGGTGGGTCAGTATACTCATATTTTCCCTGATTACTTTCAGAGGCTCAGGTTGCGCTGAACTGTCCTTTAGTAACACTGCATTGACATGTTGTTCAAAGTTACTTGTCCCTGCCAATAACTTGTAAGAGTTATATGGGAAAAACTGAGCGGGCATTCTCAGACTCTGAGGCTGGTCTTTGGGCAGTCCTGTTCTTAAGACAGTCCTGTTCCTAAAACAATGCGGCCTTTATCTTTTCCGTAGTGCCGGGGATATCTTGAGTGTCTGTCAACAAATTCCTCCATGCCCCCCCCCCCCCATTCCACCCCACCTGCCACCCCCTCCCCCATCCTAAGTCAGACAGTTACAGGTCAGTCTCCCAGGTGAGTGCTTACCTGCCCGTGAACTTTCCATTCCCTCGCAGCCAGCAGCCCTCGCGCTTATCCACAAAACAAACGGAGAATTCCAGAAACATGCCCAGGGGCAACCATGCTTCCCCTGCACACATATTCCCTAATATGTTTTTACACGAATCTTTTAATCAAGGTGGGTGATTGTTCCTCCACAGCCTTCAGGCTCTAGGCGAGGATTAAGACGTCTACCTTGGGCGTCATGTCAGGGTACCATGAAATAACATATCAGCTATTAATGACCCACGGTAGTTGATCTAACGAGTATGTGATAACGCTGCTCGTGATGTGATCTGTTAATGCTGAATTAAAGGAAATGCTAGACACTGATAGTTTAGTGATGCATCATTCAGGAAGTTGAACTTTGGGACATGAAGTCACTGAAGGAAATAAAAAAATATGTAAAAAAAATAGTTCATTTTAGGTAGGTATAATCCAGGTTAATCCAGGCAGGAATAATACATCTAAAATGTAAATTTTCATCTTTTCTGTAATTCATTTAAGGGGTTATAATAAGTAGATGTTCCATCCCTGTATGTTAATTAGACTGTGTGTTACCGAGAAAGAGAGAGAGAGAGAGAGAGAGAGAGAGAAAGAGAGAGAGGGAGAGAGAGGGGGAGAGAGAGAGAGAGAGAGAGAGAGAGAGAGAGAGAGAGAGAGAGAGAGAGAGAGTAGGTTTTCTGAAGCAGGTTGTACTAGTGAGGACAAGACCCAGGTTGGAATTCCTGAAGTCTACTCTGGAGGGATTTTTCTAAACCCTCCACCTCCACCTCCACCTCCACCCCGCCTCCAGTAAAAACATGGAGCGGATCCATTCCTGGGGGGTTCCCACCCCACACACAGCCAGCAGTGTTAAAGTGGTCATGCTTCCCCCCCCCCCCGGATCTGTCACCAGACGCTTAGTGTGTCCCTCAGCTGATGACGGGCACCGCCGCGGCGCTTTGTGCTGCTGCCACTGCCGCGGAGAAACGCCACATTTACCAGGCCTCACTCAAGAAGCACTCTCACGGTGAGCCGAGCCGAGCCCAACCGTCTTCATTACAGAGCCGCCGCCGCCCCTCCTCAATAAACACCCACTATGTCTTCAGGTCCCCCATGTTACTATGACAGCATGCCATGTGTGCTGCTGTTTGGATATGTGTGTAATGTAGACTACTCTCTCTAACTAACTCTCTCTGTAACACACACACACACACACACACACACACACACATATATATACACAAATACACAAAAAAATGTCTGGTATAAGAATTCAGAATAAATGGCTATACTGTGCTACAGTGGGCCTAGAGAAGATCTCATGTTGATCTTCTCGCAATCTCTTTCCGACCTTCATGGTGAGCACGGATGGTGTAAATCACCTGTGAGAGACAACGGCTTCCTCCTGTAATTGGACGGGAGGTCGGGGCCCATCAGGGCAGACGTGTTTCAGCACAGTCTGCAACCCGATGAAGATTCCAGCTTAAAGAAGAAAAATGCCTTTTGTAATAACAAACGCTTGGAGCAGGCTCACTACTTCAGCGACATTGTTTCTCTGTCTCTCTCTCTCTCTCTCTCTCTCGCTCTCGAAGACAAGCCCTAACGCTTCATCATTATGAAACTCTGCCCATTGCTCAGCGGCGGAAAATTTATTACCCCAAATCCATTTTGAACCGACACGGCGCATTCTTTCGCTGATTTGTGACTCAGGGCCACAGCGGTGCAGCGGGCTGAAGAGTTTTTGAGGAATGCCTCGACCAGGGGGCTGAGCGAAGATACCAGCCCTGGGTCTCGGAGGGAGGAAGAGGGGGCTGAGCGAAGATACCAGCCCTGGGTCTCGGAGGGAGGAAGATAGCACGAAGCCGGAACGGCCACAAGGCCGGAGGTCTGGGCAGCGCTCACGTTCGTGTCGGAGCTTTGTCATTCAAATGCACAGGCCTGTGGCACTGGTTTCCTTTACTGTTTCCTTTACTGTTTCCGTTACGTTGCTGACACGCAGAGATGAAATCACTCCCTATAATTGGTTTGTTTGACGGCCAACTTAATTTAGCTAAATTTGTAGGTGCTAGTTTTGAGTCATAAGGCTTCCGAGTATTTTTCAACCACATCAAATTCAAAAGTGTATCCCCCGTTGCTAGATAAAAAGATCTAACTAGCTATCTCCTCAAAGGCAGAGAATTAGAATAAATCAACAATCAGTCTCCTTAAATTACCTCCTACACTTTGACTGTTTGACTCAGTGGTTCAAGCGCTTTATACTCCTGTGGAAACAAGTCGGAAATCTCATTGTGTAAGTCATCTAAGTTTATTAAGACAAAAGAGCAAAAAGAAAACTGATTCGGGCAGTGATTACTCCTTCTCTAATTAGGCTTTTACCTCCGAGAGAAACAGATGTTAGTGGAATGACTGCATGGAATAGAGAGATCCACCGCAGGAGAAGCCTTCATCTTGGGCATGATAAGTACAGGTTATCAGTTAAAGGTCTTACTCAGGTTTAAACGGTTGCTCAGATGTGGTTGAGGTGTTGAACAGGGGATTGTCCTCGCTGCCATGACAACAAAGAGATACGTGACATCACAGTGCCAGTCTCGGTGCCTTGTCCTCTCCAACTCTTCACATCAAAGCGACGGCGATAAGAAATGCCGACTATAACGTTGCCATGTAACATGTTCTACAACATACAATTTTAATGTGGATCTGAAAGCTTTCACACAGTCAGACAGTGTCATGGTGAAGACACATATCAGGGGGGCAAACAAGGTATCAACACTGTTTCACGGTCAGACAGCTCCATTTCAGGAAGCCTCTGACAGACAACGGCAGCTCACAGGAACAAGCCAACCCCCAAATGGCATGTCTTTTGGCTCTGCACACAAGCCAGCGCTTTGATGGAGGTTCTGGGGAGATGTAGCAGTTTGTCTCTGTTTTGTGCAGCGGCAACAACTCACACAGGGGTGCAGCCCCGCGCCCCACACCGCGAGGAGGCCTGGCCGTCCGTCATCGGGCCCATTATCCTTTGTTGTAGCCAGACCCACCTAAGTCAGGTGATGAAAGTCTGGGTTAAAGTGCACTCGCCGATGGGTAGTCCTCGACCCTCTCCGATTTCCTTAATCCCCAAATTAATTCCCCCTTATAAAGCCTGGACGGGTGAAGGAGCTATTTGTATTCTGTACAGAGGTGTGAGTTTGGCTCACGCCACAATGACCTTGAGATCGAACAAATGTATTATTTTGAAAGAGGATGTCAAAGAGCTATAGCACGGAATGCTTGCCATGGATAGTTAAGAATGAATATAATACATAATAATTATAATAATTATACATATAATGCAATATAGGTTATATATTATAGGATATAATGTAAAAGATAATTTAGGTGTAAGTGATAATATAGTACACAAAGGTGTTAAAGCATTAACTGTCAGTGTTTCTGTTTCTTCAGTTTCTAAAGCCTGAATGCACAACATGAGTGAAGGTAAACTATCTCTAGGACTGCTTATTAAACACCATGGCGCATGTGTTCCCTTGTTCTTCACCCTCTCTTTTCCTGTGCCTTCAAGTGGATTTAAGTTACATTTATCCTGCTTTACGAAAGAATGTGTGTTCAAAGTTGACTTTTAGTTTGTGTTTTGAAGAGAGAGGGAAAGAAACTGTACTAAAATAAGCCCAGTGCCACTGTGGCCTGAAGGCAAGAATACAGCCAAGGAAGAGTTGACACAATAGACAGATACTTGGCACAGTGTCATATGGTACTTAGGCCCTTGCTTTAAGCATGAACCGTTTTTCTAACCCGCAATTAATCTTGGGTAGCATTGCGCTACCACTATGGCAGTGGAAATCACCACAGAATAAGGAGATATACATTGTCATTAATGACTGTCTTGTTAGTTTCCCTAGATTGGAAATTGTACAGCCTCCAGGTTTTGAAACAAAGCTAATGCGATAGCATGGCAGATTAGCGCTCAGCTTGCCCACACTGACACCATTTGTTCCAGTTTTTTTTCCACACATTTCCCTCCGGTCGACTTGCCTCACTCATAAAATGTGTGTGAATGGCAAACTAATCGAATAAATCTTGTTAGCTTACTACATATCACTGACAATCTGATGCTAACCTGAACGAGTTTCAGAACCTCCAAATGAGATCACATAAATTACAGTCCTCACGCACACAATACGAGAAAATGACACATGGTTTAATTTGGGGTCATTAAATGATCTGATCAGAACATACTGTATCAGACCAATTAAAAAAATAGAATGAAGTGGCTAATTAGAGGGACTGTCCTGTGAATTGACAGCTTGCCAAATGAAAAAGATTCCAAACAGATTGCATTCCCAGCAGTTACACTTCGCTTGCTGTCTATAAGTACTTGTGACACTCCACCAAGCGAATCGTGTCTAACAGCAACACAACACGTTTCACAACAGACTCTTCACAGACTCTTTAGTAGTAGATAAGGCCTGCCCTTGCTCGGTGAGATGGTCACAGCCTGAGAAAAGAAAAAAAATGATCCGTCCATGCATTCAAACTACGCAACTCCATTGAGGGCCACCCACAAATATGTTTCTGCTAACACAGTTCCCATCTAGGCTGATAAGCAAGGAGCCAAGGTAAATAGGAACGTACTCCTCCCGCTTGCTCTCAAGACATACAGTGTAAATAGTGCAAGAGTGCTCAAGGCAGTTGGTCAACGTTTGTCTTTCTTTTTACAGTACGTCTCCCACACTCAACGGAGGCGTCCAGCACTCGTCTTGCTATCAGTGAGCTGCTTACATGCTGAAATGTTGTACGCATCCCCTCACTACCACCATCAACACCATGAACCCCCCCACCCTGTCGTTCGTAAAATTGTTCTTCCCTCAGCATGCTATCTGATTTACTTCCTCTCTGCTTTGGCATGGTTTACGTATATGGTGTCTGAATGTTTTTTCTCTCTCTCTC
>NC_045156.1:9342453-9362453 GCF_900700415.2 Clupea harengus | reverse complement strand
TTGTTTTGTTTTGTTGCTGTTCTCCCGTGAATATTGTGAATCGGAGTATGCAATTGTACCGTTGTAGTTGAACTAATGTGAACGCATTGCATAATAATTCAGTGGTGTAATAGTTCAGTGGTGAACAGCGGTGTTCAGGTTCAAGAAGTGTATTGTCACATTTGCACATTTTACTAACAGCACACAGCGCAGTGGTGTGATTAGTCATGACAGCGGATGAGAGATCATCACTGTCTGTCGTAATCAATAGACAGATCAATGCCTGACGCATATTACGTAAGTGAAACAACACTAAGCCAGCTCAATTGCACACATGACCTGCCTAAGGTTTTTGGGGTCGAGTAGGTGAAGCCTACTTAAACACAAACTCTTCCAAAAGAAACTGATAGAGAATGTCCTCTGAAAGTGTCAGAATGAAGTGATTGTCAATATTCTTAACTTTTACCGACTTAAAGTGAAATTTAAACTGACAGTCTTCAGCTGATTGTGGAGGTGGAGGCATTGGTGGGTCAAGGTCATTGGAACAATACCTAAAGGTCAAATACTGCTAAACCAAGGTCGTTTCCTGCCCTGGAGTCTGGAATGGAGGTGCTTCCTAAATGCAACAAGAACGTGACCCTGAATGAACCTAATCTAATGTAATTCAATGCAACTAATTACTATAATTTATCACATGGGATGTAATGTGCTTTGTCCCTTTCAGTCTGATAGTCATTCTCCGAAACTCATCTGTGTGTTTTTCGACTGAGCACAGCTTGGAGAGAAAGAGCTGTGTTACCTCACACAACATTTCTCGTGTCATTGAGAAATGAATCGAATGGCTGCTCACGATGGGGCCCTGTCTCATGTGAGACAGGCATGTAGTGACGAGGGCTGGCCGGGGTGTGTGTGTGTGTATGGGTGTGTGTGTGTGTGTGTGTGTGTGTGTGTGTGTGTGTGTGTGTGTGTGTGTGTGTGTGTGTGTGTGTGTGTGTGGGTGGGTGGGTGGGTGTGTGTGTGTGTGTGGGTGGGTGGGTGATGAGCAGAAGGCACTTGCTCCCACCGCACTCAGCCCACACCACCCCTGTGAACACGCCGCTATGTCGCACCTTGTGCAGACGAGCTGAAATGTTTCTCGAGTTTGGTGAGAAAATCGAGTTTCCCGAGCTGTTAAGCACATTGCCCAAATGAATGGGCCGTGTCAACTTGGGATGCACTCGACAGAGGGAGGTGTCAACACCAGGTTTTCACTTTAAGGGTGTTACTAGATTTATGTAAAGGGGTTAATGTTTACATGGTGCACAGTCCATAGATGTCTATATAATCCTTTTAAATGGCCCTTATAGTGCTGGCAGGATTAGGCCATTTCATGTGCTTTTAGCCCTGCAGAATCAATCAACACTTGAAGAATTAACTTGATAAAAAAGGTTTACTTCATGAATTGCATTTGTGTGTGTTCATGTAGAAAGCTATACATTAAGCACATTAAGCACATAAGAACACAACATGAGAAAGTTTTGAGTTCTTGAGTCATGTAAAATCACATATAACATGCTGATGTTTTACCACATCAGTAATCCTTTTAGAGGATGTTGCAAGCATCAATGTGTGTGTGCACACTGTATGTTTCCACAGAGAAAAGGTGAATTCATCCCCCTACACACACACACAAGCACGCGCGCGCGCACACACACACACACACACACACACACACACACACACACACACACACACACACACACACACACACACACACACACACACACACACACACACACACACACACACACACACACACACACACACACACACACACACACACACACACACACCTTTCTCCATACCCTACTCAATCTCTCTCCAATCTTTTAATCATTCTTCTTTAACAGCTACATGCCCTGAGCTAAATATTTGGGCACACAACACACACACACCCGCACACACACACACACGCACACACACACCCGCACACACATACAAACACACACAGTGCAGGAGGGGATCAAACAGAAGTCAATATGCAAGAGCAGGCATAATTGTGCGATTGAGGTTTCCAGCGCGGACTTTCCCTGCATGCAACTGAGCCGAACCCCGCTCTTCCTATCACTGCCGAGCGCAAGCACGCTAATTGAACTATTACCAGATCAAAGACTACTGGGGACTTTCACACATGGCTCAATGAGCGTATTTAGAGCAGATACTGTCAATCACACCAGTAAAACTGACACTCTCTCACTCTGAATCAGCAAATGCGTTTTTTTCTTTTTTTCCCCCAGAGGCACAGAAGTTTTTTTGGGGGAAAGTTTTCTGGCAGGTGTGTGTGTGTATGTACTGCTGACGACCTCTGCGCGCAGAAGTGTTGAAGAGGGTTTGGTGAGGAATTAATCAATCGATAGTTTTTTCATCAGTGAGAGTAAAGAAATTGAATTGTGGAGGAATGGCCGTGGAGGAGAGGTGATACAACACACTTGGAGCGGCTGGGCTGTTTGATCCATTAAAGACAGGACCGCTCTGCCAGGAGCCCCATCGAAAAGCCTTACCACCAGCCAACAGCCATAAACCTTGATTGAGCATATGCACACAAGCTCTCTCTAAGGATAGAAGAAAATGCACACACACACACACACACACACACACACACACACACACACACACACACACACACACACACACTCAAACACGCACACACAAAGTCACACACACAGACACACACACACACACACACTCATGCATTGGCAATCACACACAGTCAAATACATGTAGATACATACATTCTTCTTCATACAAAAAGACATACAAGACATAAAGACATATAAAGACATGCACTCATTCACACACACACACACACACACACACTCATGCATGGGCAATCACACACAGTCAAATACATGTACATACATACATTCTTCTTCATACAAAAATACTTAATTGTACGAACACACACATATACAGATGCATACATTGGAACACAAAGAACATAAACAGAGATTGTCATGATAAATCAACCCTCTTGCTCCATTTTTTTTGTCTTTTCAGATAACGATCAAAGGGCATCTAATGTTTGTTGTGCCCCAATGCAAGCAGGAAATGCCCATGCTATCACATGTCAAAATAGGGCACTCTATTTACTAGCAAGGATCAATTATATGTGACTCTGACAAACATCTCCTCCTTTAATCCTCGCCGTCTAAAGTTTCCTTTCCCTTATCCTCTTCAAACGTTCTTCTTTTTTTTTAGGACTGGGGTGGGGTGGCGGGTGGGGGGGGGGTCACTTATTACGCGTTGGGTTTTGCAACCAGCTAAATGTTTCATTTAAAATATTGTCAGTCAGCAGTCTCGTGTAATGGAACACCTGTTGGTCCTCTATCGGAGTTGTTTGTAAATGATTTTGTCTTTTGATGGTCCGGTCCCCTCCCCTCCCCTCCATCGCCTCACAAGCCACAACTTGAGCTGCGGCTCTTTGCTTTGGGGTACGCATCAGTGACACTGTGCCATCTCTCTCACACACGCAGTGGGGGAAAGATTCCCAGGAGAGAGAGAGAGAGAGAGAGAGAGGGAGGGAGAGAGAGAGAGAGAGAGGGAGAGAGAGAGAGGGAGAGAGAGGGGGGAGAGGGGGGGAGACAGGGAGAGAGAGAGGGTGAGAAAGAGTGAGAGAGGGAGCGTTTGTTTTTGGTGCTCACCTGATGAAAACATCTCCGTGATGCAGTAGATCTCTCCTCAGGTATGGAGGCCAGGCACACTGAGGGAGTGACAAATTGCAAGAAGCCAGAGACGCGGCCTCCTTTAATCTCCACTCCTCAGACTCTCTCCTCTACAACTCAACACGGCTCCCAGCGTCACGTTCTCACTGCACAAAAACACAGACAAGGGCAGTGAGGAAGAGCACACACACAAAGAGCCAGTTTACTCCAGTAATCACCAGTCATCCATTCTCACCGGGTTGTCTTAGTGCAAAAACATTCCCACTTGATGGGAATGAATGGACAATGATTAGATTGATCTCTTCCCCAGACACTTGGGTGTAGTACCCAGGCCATTACAAGCAGGCTGGCACCTGTAAAACCACAACAGCCTACATGAATTTTCACCAAGCTAAGCATTTCTTTTCAGTTGCTGGCCATGTTTTAATCTCCTTTGCGTCATCCAGTTTTTCTTTTGTATCTATTCATCAGGATTTATATTTTAATAGTATAATATAATATATTATTTAGTATATAATCGCATATAATAGCTAATAAACAATAGATCTGTAGTCCTCACAAAATAAACTTTTCTGCATGCAGTGTGGCAGTGGACAAAGTATTCATCCATATATCTCCTCTTTTGTATATCCTCCCCACAACAGATCCAAATACTTGACAGCGTGACTGGTGACGTGCTGAGGGCCTCTGTGGAGAGCGGGGGTGAGCCGGGGAGTGAGGAGGAGGAGGAGGAGGAGGGGGAGGAGGTTTCCGTCTGAGCCCCAGACCCCCCCCCCCCCCACCCACCTGCCCCAGGGACAGGGGGAGAGTGTCATTGGCCTTAAGTGGAGATGAGGGTCTGAATAAGAGTCCTTGTGGTAAGGGGGCCATTGAGATGGGGAAAGATGGGAATCGGGAGGCTCTTGTGTACGTATATAAACACATGCAGACACACACACACACAAACACACGTGTACACACACATTCACATGCTCACACACACATGGACGCACGTAAGGACACAGTTGCCTGCCATTGCACACTTAGGTATGCTGTATATGTGCAGATTTTAAGGTGCACACATGAGACAAACTGCTGCATGCATTCACAAACACACACACACACAGCAGGGTACGCACTGTCACACTTTCTCTCCCAAACACACACATGAACATACACACACACACTCTCTCTCTCTCTCACACTCACACACAGTCCAGAGCTCTTATCTGTAGCTCCTGTGTGCTTCAGCATCTGAGCTCCCACAGCAGATCCAGCTCTGATATCAGCTGCCTCTGGATCAGCCCTGGCCCCAGTCCGTGCCGTATCCGTGCCGTAACCGCGCCGTATCCGCGCCGGGTCCGCGCCAGCATCAGCAGCCGTCCGTGGAGCGTGCTGCAGAACCCCACCTCTCCTCCCTGTGATCTGACTGATTGCACAACAAAAGGGCCCCGGAGGATTTAAAAGCTAGAGGCGCAGTCTCATGTAGCTAGCCGCATTCCGCAGGTTTCCTGATGTGAGACACCTACAAGCCCAGAACAATGAGCTCCAACCATATAGGTGGCATAGATCTGTTATGCTTCTGTGATGCAGTAAGCCCAAGCACAATGAGATAGAGGAATTCCAAGCGGTGTTTGGCCGATGCGTCCACATACATGCCATTGCTACAGGATTAGTGTTCATCGAGTGTCATCTTTAGGATCTCTGACTTCAATTAACAACTTTGTTTTTTTTCCCTTAGGTGTAGTGAATCTCCGTAAAGTAAACAATTTGCGGAGATCATTAGATTAAGATGTCAGGAATCTCTTTCCAGAGAGAGAGAGAGAGAGAGGACGGAACTCCCCAAAAACACTGATATCGGGGCTCCAAAAATAGCCCCTGCGACGGAGGCCGTGCCTGGACTCTGTCCCACATGCTCTCGTGCACCGCCTCTCCTAACAGGTGCCGCTTTTTCCATGGCCTGCTTTGGAACACCACCAACGCAAGTCCTGGGAACAGCCCAATTCACGGAAAATAACAAACCACAGGTCTCCAGGGAAGGCCCAGAGCAAAAAGGGCCCCTGCAGATCCTCCCTCCTCCCCCAAAAGCACCCTCCACCCTCATTGAGTTCCATAAGGATAAACCCAAATGCAACATCACTACCCTGTCACTCACTGATGTCATCTGACCAATGACTAACACTACGATTGTAATTCACGTGTCTGGGAAGTGTAGATATGAATTAACCGCACAGATCAAAGTAGCTATGTTACCTACAGAGGATGGGATCATTGAGGACGACTATGAATTAACACATCAAAGGACTGAGATGGCACCAGAAGTGTAAGGAAAGCTCCAATAAGAATGATACATTGTAACGTCGTAGTGTTCCAAAGGCTGGTAATGTCAAATCATACACGAGTGCTCCGATTACGTATTCTATTGTTATATCCGCTGTCATCCTGTACAGGTGGTCCCTCTGAGGTTGTAAATGAAACCATGAAGGAAGAGACTTCACCGTGAAAACACAATGGCCTTTTTTTTTTGCTGATGATGCCTGCCTAATATCTTGATTACAGACGTCAAAAACAAATAAGTAATCCAACGTTTCATTTAATCCTTTTGTGAACTTGTCTGTATTTGGTACACATGAAAAACATGCGTTAAACATACTCCTTTGTTCAAGTTTGTACACCTTGGTTACAGGCATTTTGTTAGTTGGATTTTATTTTCTGATTTACTCAGCGTCTATGTGCATCTTCAGAGCCGGTAGCAGTAGAGTGACCTCTACTGTTTGGTGGTAGGAACTGCATCCGATGATAACCCAGGATCTTCCAGCCTGCTTATGTATTAGGCTACTTCACAACACATCGCTGCTCATAATGATCATAATGTAAAGAATCATAATCACAGTGTAAAAAAAGCTGTCACTGTGTCTTTTCTTTCTCAGAGAATTAGTTCTGGGGGTGAAAATAGCTCAATTAGTGAATTCTGCATTAGAGGAAATAAAGACAAGTGAGTGTTCACTTGTCAGTTAATGGTATGATTGTAAAGTCACAAGTCCCTGATATGAGCAACAACCCGCTGTGTCTGGGCAGATTAACAGGAGGTCATGACACGCACCCCATGCCTCCCCACCCATGCAGCATAGATATCCCACAGTGTCCACTGCAGGAAAAGGTGGAGACTGGGAACAAGAAGACTGGCTATCAGGGCCAGCGTAGAGTATGGGCTAGATGTGGTTTAAATGTATGGGCTAGATGTGGTTAAAATGTATGGGCTAGATGTGGTTTAAATGTATGGGCTAGATGTGGTTTAAATGTATGGGCTAGATGTGGTTTAAATGTATGGGCTAGATGTGGTTTAAATGTATGGGCTAGATGTGGTTTAAATGTATGGGCTAGATGTGGTTTAAATGTATGGGCTAGATGTGGTTTAAATGTATGGGCTAGATGTGGTTTAATTGTATGGGCTAGATAGGGTTTAATTGTATGGGCTAGATAGGGTTTAAATATATGGGCTAGATGTGGTTTAAATGTCTGGGCTAGATGTGGTTTAAATGCCCTGTCTTCTACAAATGTATATTGGTACATGCACATACAAAGACCCTTTCAAAGATGATTTTGTCCAGTTATGTGATTTTTATATCTTTTGTGTTTTCAGCTGGATGATGCCAAAGGATAGAGAGCTTCCCGACGCTTGCAGCCAGCATACATACCAGTAATGAACGCCCCTCACAAAGCAGACACACACACACACACACACACACACACACACACACACACACACACACACACACACACACACACACACACACACATATGCTCACACACACACTCACACACACATGCTCACACACACGCTCACACACAAACCAGTGCAAACGAGAAAAAAGGCTCTGTGGGTTGACAAGTAAGATAATTACCCTTGAAGACAAGCCAAAATAACAGGCTGCATTATATGCAAATGCAGGGTAATCATGTTGTGCTCCATCAAAGCAGGTTTTGGCTCATCAACATGGCAAAAAAAACCATACCATTCTCTCTCTCTCTCTCTCTCTCTCTCTCTCTCTCTCTCTCTCTCTCTCTCTCTCTCTGCACTCACTTCACTTTTTCTGTCTCCTTCTCTCTCTCTCTCTCTCTCTCTCTCTCTCTCTCTTTCTCTATTATCACTCTCACAGTGGGAATGGCACATGAGATTAGGACATGTACCCACACATCAATCAAGTTGACACTTTATGGCTCAAAACATTTTCATTACAGCATGGAGTACATAAACAAGTGTGCTGTGTGCTCTCCTCTCAGCTCCCTTCTTGTCCCCTCATGTTGTGGATCAGACTCCACCTCTGGGAAAGGTGATTCACTCGCGTGTCCCCCCCACTTAAGTAGTTTCCAGTGTTGCCGTTCGCAGGGTCTAATTTGAGGTCGTAAACAAACAAAGAGGCGCCTGTAAATTTTCTCGCTTAACAAGCGTTTTTTTCTCTCTCTCTATCTCTTTCTGTCTCTGTCTCTCTTTTTTTCCAAAATGGACAACTGACAGAAAAAAAATGTTTCCTAAAGAGTAACACACTGTCTACTACACACACACTGGAACAGGAGGTGTGTCATTACATTGCCTGTGGGCATCCTGACAAAGAGAACAAGTGACGACCATCTCCACAGCACGCTGTATAATTTGGAGACGCCTGCAGAGAAACAGCACAGATGCAACAACTACTCATGCTGATCTCCCTCTTAGTGGTGACAAAATGGAGGTGACAAACTGTCTTTTGAACCAGTGATGCCTACAGGGCAAAGTAAGGCAGCGGAGCTCCTGACAGCGATGGCCCTTGGCAACACGGTCGAACCCACACGTTTGTCACCCCCCTCCGTGAAACATCCACGGAATCTCTGGATGCCGTTGCCACAGGAGATGTCAGTCGTAGGGTTGAATTCCCGGGAGCACGTATACTTTTTCATGTCCAGTCTACAGTTGTTTAAGGTGCAGTATGTTTCAGTATACTGCAGTTTAAGGTGAAGTATGTTTAATCTGTATATGTTAGAAAATGTGTGTCTTTAAATTGACATACAAAAAAAAAAAAAAAAACCTGTCCCCCAAGTACACAAACTAGGATTGTGTGGAAGAAAATGTTGGACATCTGCCATGACAGAGACACTTTGGCAAACTTCTCAATCAGATGGACATAAATCAGAAGTGCACTTCCACCCCCATCTGCATCACGTCTCCCATCTGCTGGCCCAGGGCTCCGAGCAGCATGGGCCTCTCGCCTCCCTCTCTCTTGATCATCTCACGGTGGGGGGATCAAAGTGGGCGCCGGCCGCTCTACCTGCCAGCCTCACTAGCTGGCTACAAAAGAAGCGGACTGTTGAACCCGGCGTCCGTCTGACCGCCCCTTCAGCCCGTGGCCAACTCCACACACAGCAGCTAAGTTGCTCTTTTTCCTGCCCAGGAACTTCTCCGCTGCACAAAACCGGTACGCACGTGCAAACGCATCCCATGCGGGCATGCTCACAAACTTACTCTCACTCACACACTTACTCTCACTCACAAACATACACACACATACAGACACATACACACAAATGCATATACATTGCTTGTGTTTTTTCGATTCCACAGACAATGGCACACCCCTATGCAGATAGATCTGCTTTTCTGCACACTCATCTTACCCACAAACACACACACACACACACACACACCCATGAAATGCATGAATACAAACACACACCACCATAAACACAACTGCACGCAGCCACATGTGCAACCACCACACACACACCAAAAGCGGTTAGAGGGCACACTCTGCCTCCAAACCTCATCACCCTAGATAAAAGAGTCTTCACCTCTCACTCCCCGGCCCTGAGCAGCCCCAGCAGGCCCAGCAGCAGGAGTCAGGGCCTTTGTTTGATGTGCTCTTCCCGGGCCTGAGAGGAGCTCCAGGCCTTCAACAGGCCACAGGTTATACACGTGTGCAGGTAGGGCAGGCCCTCTTGAGTTTGCGCCTGTGAAAATGCTGGGCTGCCTCAGACTGCCTGTGAAAATGCTGGGCTGCCTCAGACTGCCATCTAAATCACACCATGATTTGTGATGCCCAGTGAAGTTTACTCGATTGTTTTAGAGATTTGCTGGTGAGATATTAAAAATTTTCAAATGCTGGAAATGATGTGTTTCGGGAAAACACACGGACATGTCGGACTGTACCCGCATGTGTTGGACAGTTTATTTTAGCAGACTTTATCATTCAAAGTGATTTAGGTTCCACCCATAACCTTGGTGTTGTAAGTGTCATCCAGTTTGTGCCCCAGCAGTTTAAAAAATGTTGGGACGTGTCAGTCGGCAGTCTGACCCTATCACTATGATTTGTGACGCGAAGTGGACGTGACTAAATTGCTTTATGATTTACCACAGAAGCGTTTCCCCCAAATGAGATGTATCTGGTTGTCTGGCAAGTTGCACTTAGCTTTGCTCAACAACACAGCAAATGGGGCTTTAGATATTCTTTCTGTCGATGTATGCAAAGTGATGCAAAAGTAAGACCAAATGAAGAGATGCAATATAAAAAAGCACAGCAAAAATTCCCATATAAGTCTCATATAATGGCTTTATTGTTCTATACTGAAACACTGCTGAAGGGCTTCATGACTCATGATTATGGTCTAAACTGATGAACAATCTTTTTGTCATCGTCATTCAGACTCTTATTTTGACACTGCCTAAAATGCATATGAATATTATACTGTCTCGAAACAGTAATCTTGTCTTCTACCTGCCTCCTTGCAAGTGAACCTTTCGAACGATGCATTCAACCTACTGTAAAGTTCGGGGAGAGAAATCATTTTTCTCACTTAGTCAAAAGGACTGCTGAGCATAGAGAATGGGGGCTCGATGAAGGCTTGTCAAAGCAGAGAAATATATTATCCAAGGCTAAGGAATGTATACAGTGAAGAGGAGGGTTTTGGTATCTTTTCCATGTGTCAACATGGAGGCCAGGTTATTGGCAAGTTACATTTTCAAAGTTTATGATAAATTGATTAAATCTATTTAGCTGTACTTTCACAAAGCAACTACTAAGCACATAATAAAGTTAATATCACACTTGAGTTAACTTGAATTTATTTTTGCTACATTAGACGCTGAAAACGCTTTTAAGATGAAAAAAAAAAGAAAAAAATTGCAGTTCACAGCACAATGTGATGGGAACATCAACTTCACTAGCAACAACGAGGCAAGTGGTAAAAAAAAGACGTCAGCCAAACACGTTTGATGTCTGGAAGCGTCTGAGCTCCTCTTAGCTTACTGCAGGTCCGGTGCTCCAGCAGAATGTTTCAGGTAGGATGGACAGCGTTTGGACCCGGTGGGCCCTCTGATGTCCAGCTCAGTGCAAACTCCCGGCAGCTTCTCAGGTCACCCCCTACTGTGGACCACCAAGCCTGTCCACGTACTGCACACACCTCCACGTCTTATGCATTCAGTAGAGGTTTTTTTTATCCAAAACAGGTATAGGCTAGGTTAAGGCTACACTGTATGACTTAATTAGCATTATTAGCGCCTTTTTCTTCCGAGCTACAAGATACATATCTGATGATCATGTTTACTGAATGTTCTGCATGGGATCTTGACATGCAATCATGCACTAATGTTCAAATTTGATGATGCATCTTTTATGTACATTTTTCATCATCAAAAATGTCTTGTTACAGCAGATTAGTACATCTTTGGTTATCCTTTATAGCAATCAAAGGATCTTGCAGTAATACGAGTTGTTTTTCTTTTATCAAGCTACAAAGTGTAGACTTATATAAGCATGTCCTCTGAAAGCCCCACTCACCCTCACCCTGGCGCTGGGGTAAGTCTTATGATTGGAGGTCGTGTGTGGTTGAGTTGGCGTGATGTGAGAGCTTACGCGGCCCGGCTCCCCACACACAGTTTTCTTGTGCAATGAGGCAGCAGTGGCAGGCCGAGAGGCAAACCCCTTCAGGTCGTCAGGTCACTGCCAATGTTTTCACAAGGCACTGACTCCTGGTTTCAGAGCCGCCACCGCCCAACCTCACCCCCAATTCACCGACGCAAAATCTTCTCCCCCACCAATTTACAAATCTGGAGAGAAAGAGCCCTTCTGCCTCAGCCCTTAAACTTGCATGAAATATCAAACACTTTTTTAATCTCTTTTTCTTTTCGCATGATAACATTTGAGCATTGTGCGTCTTTCTTTCTGCTCAGCATCTCTTCTGATGGGCAAGAGCTACTTCAAAGGCTCCGACAGTGCTGGTATTCATTTGTTAATGCACCAGCATCATGTCAGCTCTACTGACGGAGGTCCTATTTCATTACAGGATGGCGTGAGGGCACTTGAGACTTTTCGCGCAAAAAGGGGTGACGGCCCTCTCCGTGGAAGCGTTCCCCTGAGACATTAGTATCTTATCCTGAGCGTCCGACTGGCGCTCGTTTTGCAAACTACACCCTCCGCGGTCGTTTGAGCGCAGACACTTTCCACTACGCCCTGTGCATGTGAATGGTGCGGGGAAGGCTGTCTCGGAGTGCTGAGGGCTCCAGAGTGTCATAAGCACGCTTGAAGCCGCCTCTGAGCCCCGGTGGCGTCGGCCTGCCTGCAGTCTCGGGGCCCAGTTAAGCCAACCCACCCAGGGTGAGGCAGTAAATCCATTCTCACCTCTGGAGCCCCCGCCAACACAACCCCACCCCCCACGCTCCGCCCTCTCGCAATCACATTGACCCATCTTCCTCACCACATGACCTGAGAGCAGTGGCCCACTTCCTGTTCTACTGGAACTGTCAGAGTCATGTGAAACAGTAGCTGAACTCACAGCAGTCACAGACAGCACAATCTACTTCAATAACTAAGTGTGGGCCAGGGGAGGTACTGAACTTAACTGAACATAGCAGGTTCAATTGGACTAATTTATAGTGAACCAGAATAGGCACAGAACTTCATGTGTCACTGAAAAGTGTACTGAAAAGTTGCACATGGCAAAGTTTACTAAAGTAGTACGAGACTAGACAAGAACTGGACTCAGATCAGTCACCCTAACTTACAACAGCTAAAGTCTGTACACGAGTAGGCACTAAACTTACTTACTCAGGGCAGGGCTACTTCACTAACGTACTGTGAGCCAGGTGCTCATGCTCATTTAATGTGAACCTTAGGAGATACTGAACTGAGAGCAGTTGCACAAGCTTTGTGTGAGGCAAAGGAGCTATGGTGTGGGTGAATATGAGGCCCCTGTGAAACACTCACCTTTGGGCAAATTCCTCTGCCTTCTGCAGACACACTCCAATCCAACCGCAGAAAGGGAACAGTCTACCGTCCTCGATACAAACTGTCATTAAAAGTCCTTTCTCGCAGCGTATAATGAATGAGTCACGTGACGTGGGGAGTGAGCCCTCTCATGATGATATACGAGCGTCCCAATTATGGCTCTTGTTTTGTTTGCCACAGTATCATATTAATGCTTTTCAATTAATTGTTTTATTCGTGACTTCGTTTGACAGCAGTTGTGCCGTGCCATGTATTTCACAACTAGTGTGCCAATCACCTCTTTGAACAACTTGCCCATTTCAAATGATTCATAAGTATTGCTCACATCCCATCCCAAAAACTTTTGCGATGAGGAAATCAATGTTAATTGATTTGTTAGGTATGAGATATTACCTCTTTGTTGTGTAAACACTACAGAGTTCAATGGCAGCGTACACAGTCAATCACACTTTGAGTAACACCACGACCACATAATAGGCACTGCTTTTCAATCGGACAGTATGTGGTATTCCAGGACTAATGATACTAAATCATTGACATTAAATCATTGTTTGCATCTAATGCAAAGGTAAATGATGCCTTATGACCGGGTGTAAAGAGTTATTTAAAACTTGAGTCCACAAATTGTTACTGTACAGAACAGCTGACTCTGGACCACGCCAGACTTGATTCTGGACTCACATCGGATCTACGCCAGATCATCAAACATAGATGCCTAATGACCAGGTGTGAAGACTTATTTAGAACTTGAGTCCAGAACTTCAGTCTGGACTCACACCGGATCTACATCAGATCATCAAACATATAGATGCCTAATGACCCGGTGTGAAGACTTATTTAGAACTTGAGTCCAGAACTTCAGTCTGGACTCACACCGGATCTCACTGCAGAGCTGGATTCCCTTCGGCGTGCCCCCGACTGGATGTGCACCGGCTCCACACTCTGAGGCGGGCTACTCTCTGGGATTCCCCAGCGGTTATCTCTGTGTTCAGAGGCTACATGCTCATAATGCCGCCATCCAGTCGCATCCCTGTCGGCCGCTTCCTGAGTACTTCCTAAAGCCATTTATCCGCTCCAATTCTGACTTCATGGAGCCCAACCCGTTGATGCAAAATAGCAGATAAAATAATTCAACTATTTCCACCCTGCCCTTTAAACAAGCACCACATCACAGCACAAACAACCCAACACTTCGCCAGGCTTGGCAATAAAAGTCAATCTTTTGAAGAAATCAAATAAATGTCAGTATTGTCAATGATTTCATAATATCTTTAATCAAAGGCAACATGAGTCTAATATAGAGCCAGCATGGCCTTAGGTGAGAGTCTGTCTCTTAAGGTCTGGGAGGTAATCTTCTGGAGTGGGTTGGGGGGGGTAGTGGTGTTTTCGAACCCAGCTCACCACGTGTTGCAGTGGAAAATATGAGTATACATTTGACGAGGTGACGCGCAGACAGGTTACGCAAGTGTGTGTTGTGCAAGTGAACATTCTTTCCCCCGAACGGGCCCGTCTGCCCATGGGAGGTTTGCATCGCCACCTAGAGCTAATACCTCCTCATCAAAGCCAATCACATGGCAATGAAACTTTGTGACAAGATATGTTATCAGTGTAGTTTGGAGTTTAATGTAATGTATTTAATTTATATCTGAATATATAAGTGGCACATAATGTGATCAGTGTTATTTAAAATAAAATCATAATTGGCATTCTAACATTATGTTAAACTGGCCTTTACATTTCTTTTCATCTGAAAGCGTGTACTGGCTGATGCTCTCTTTGATTGCTTTTCCATTTGGCTCACAGTCATTCGCTGCTGCGGTGTGTAAGTGTTGGCCAGTAGCAACAGTGGAACATGGAACACGGAACACTCCAGAGTCTCCATGCCATAACACATGGTCCACATAACTCAGAAGAAGACGCTCTGGAAACTACTGACCGTATTGGGACCTTTACAAGCAATGACAGAATAACTGCTATACAGAAGAGTCCAAGAACTAACACTTTATTTTACTGGTCTGTTTTGTGAAAGTAAACAAATCAGCACAATCACTAGACATTTAATGCTGTAGTCATCCAAGCCTAACTCTGAAACACCAGTAAACTAAGTATGACTATAATCCTACCCTGACACTTTACCAACCTCTAGGGCAATGTCAAAACAGTGTCAGTAGATGCCATGTTTTTTATTTTTTATTTGCTTATGATGAAAAAAAAAGACGGACTACAAATCAGTCATCCTAATGTGCAGACAAACAGACAGATTCCCCCACTGGCAGAGACACAGAGATCTGCCAAATGAATACTCTGTCAGTCAGCGATTGGATTCTGCTCAAAACATTAGGCTGTAAATACACACAACCACACAAGCTCTCTCTCTCACACACACATACACACACACACACACACACACACACACACACACACACACACACACACACACACACACACACACACACGCACACATACACACACACACACACACACACACACACACACACACACACACACACACACACACACACACACACACACACACACACAAACACATAAAGTCCTGTCTAAACCTGCCTTTAGCCATGTGGCCTGGCACTCAAGCAAACACACACACAGTTGAAGATGCACTGTGTGCTCTATACTCCCCTCAGGTGGTGATCACCAAAGTTGTCAGACAGAGCACATAAACACACACACACACACACACACACAGATAGATAGATAGATAGAGAGAGAGAGAGAGAGAGAGAGAGAGAGAGAGAGAGAGAGAGAGAGAGAGAGAGAGAGAGAGAAATCAGAACCAGACTGTGCAAATTGCACTCTTTGACTGGATTATGTTAGTTTGGTAGAGCTGGATGGTGCCAGGCCCTGTATATTAGGTTCAACAACCCAAAACAACACATACTGCATAATGCATAGACCACATCCTGGTAAAAGAATGAATGAACAATCTACCAAGATACTGTTAATACACTGATAAGTGTATGCACAGATCTTTATAACATTTGTCTCACCAATTACTTTTCTCGTTGTGGAGGTATGAGCTGACTACATTAATCTTGTTAGCTATCTTTTCCTATTTTACCAGTTTTTAATCCAATATCATATACCTTATGTGAAATGGATGCTGTGTTTCGTGCCATTCTTCTTCAACCCTAAAAAGGGTTAAAAAAGACCAGTAGTTAGCAGATGTAAATCATTCTAATGACATCTGCATAGTAGTTTTCTTTTCCTCTGGAGTTAAACTAAAAAATAGGTGACTGAGTAGAGCTTTTTCTGTAATATAAAAGTAATAGTGACCAGTTGTTTTACATTCACTATGAATGTATTCTACTGGATCATTTTGTGCTTATATATCGACTTATTGTACTTGACTGAATGTTTTAGGCAGATATTGTAGAATTTTTTTATCATTTCAGGACAACTACGGTGTGTTCTCCATCATAATGACATCGATGTACTCATTAAAAGATGACGCATCAGCTTTTGAAGTCACCTAGAGTACCGTGGAGGGTTAAGTTGGCTAAAGTGCCAGCCGGCTGCCAAGTGTTTGAAGTGAAACACGCTCGCGATCAATCTATAACAGAGCGCGGGAGCGCTTGGCACTTGTTCGATGATGAAAGACTCCCCGGTCTGACCCGGGTTGCCATCCTCAGGTAATAACTCCGCTTTTATCTTCAAATTCCCCTTTAGGATCAAAGCCGGGCGGGGCGCGCGGCGGCAAGGTGAGCTCTGTTTGAGTGGCAGCTCCATGTGCGCACATGCACTGAAGCGGTGCCACCCCAGACCTCAGAGGAAGTGGGCTTTAATTACGACCCCTCCTTTTAATCTCCACTGGATCTTGGGGTAACCAGAGAAGCAGAGGCAAATTTTGAACCCGACGGATGCAACAAGAGTGACAAGAACATGGCAGCACTGAAGATAAATAATAACGAAGCTCTAAATTAAATTTAGAGTCCTCAGTTACATCCATGTCATAATCTTAGAATTATAGGAGTATGTTACATCATGGTCTTACAATGAGGAATGCCACTCAAATAAATGTCAATCGTCCACTGGAAAAATGGACCCCTTAAAAAATGAATAGCCTGATCCAGACTTCCTTGTGAGACAGACTCTTAGAGCTTTTTTTTTTATGTGTGTTTCATCGTGAAGCAGCCATCATGATTACAGAATGACTGGATTCTCTATCAGGAAATCAGGTGGTTTATTTATTTGAAAACACAGAAGTGCAGAAGGAATGATTGGCAGGTGGCTAAACTATTGTTTATTTGTCTCCCTACAGCATGCGGGCGTTTCAGCTCATGACCTACCTCAGCAGTTGCGCTGAAGAAAGCTGTGGGCTGAAACACACCTGTGTTGTTGTGAGAAAAGTAAAGCAGTGCACATGCAAGCCCACTCCAGTTACATCTCTATTTTACCCCAAAGCAAACCTACGACTAGCGACTAGCAAGAGCTCCTCAGCTTTCTACCGGCGCATTATCACAGGTTTCATGACTTTACCCACACATGAAAGGCCCATCTGTCTCTCGTAGGGTTTCCTTTGTGGGCTGACAGCCGATAGAACACCACCAAGTATATATTTAGTTGCACTGATAAAGGAGGAACTGTTGTACTCCTACACAAGTGTGTGCCTGACTGTGTGTGTGTGTGTGTGTCTCTGTGTGTGTGTGTGTCTCTCTATGAGTGTGTGTGTTGTGTGAGAGATGCCACCTGAATGGCAGGAAGGGGATGTAGTGTGGATCAGTGGGCAAACAGAAGGGAAAGAAGGGCACACCTCCCTAGTTACAATCTCCAGGGCAGGAGACTGAAGGCTCTAGTGGTGACAGGCTGCTTGTTTCAATTTGTCATCTGGGAGGGGTGTTTTAAAAGAGCCCAATGTGTGTGTGTGTGTGTGTCTCTCTCTCTCTATGAGTGTGTTTGTCATCTGGGAGGGGTGTTTTAAAAGAGCCCAATGTTTGTGCTGATTATTGTTCAGTCTTTGAAGTCTCTTTTGTCAGTGGATTTCCATTGTATATGGGTGTCCTTAGAGATGGCCATTGTACATGGATATCTCAAAGTCCTAAGATGAAATGGTACAATGACAGGAAGGAATCAAATGATTGCTGAGGCCATATTGGTTTTGTATTTGTATTTGTATTTGTAAATGTTACTAAGTAAAAGTCACAATTCACAGCATTTACTGTTAGGAAGTATTAATGTGATGTGTGATTGTGATTAATGTTGAGTTGACTTACAGTGACACTGTATCACTTGTTTCCGTAAGCAGATAGCTAGTGGGGGTTATCAGCAATGGTGTCCAACACACACTACACACACTGTTGTCTTTGAACATTGCGCACACCCTGTACTGATAGGCCTAACAATGGGGCAGTGTGGAGGCTGTCCTCTCCCGGGTCCGACCCACACCACGCTTACGGGACGAGATCTAAGCGCTGGCGATGAGCAGCAGGGATCAAAGAGAGGTGCTGAAGTGCAAAGACTCATCGGTTTGGGTTTTTTAATCAGAGGCCGTTCTCAAGAGTCATGTAAAACCGCTCGCGTAGGTCTATGGTGTGGGTGACGCACACAAAAGCGTCCCATTGTTAAACAACCCTTTACCTTCTGAGTACATGTGTGAAAGTAGGTTTGCGCTTTGTAAGAATTGGAGAAAACCTTAAAAGGCAAGGAGGACCAACAGCATAAGGCATTTCAATTACTGGGAGCTGTCTTGAAGGGGACTTTAAAGTAGCACTAGGCAACAATTTGACACTTTTTGAGGTATGGTTTTATAGGCAACTAGTTTTGGTACTATCCTCAAATTAATTTTTATAGCATATGGTCATGTGAAGGACAGATAAACACCTGTGTCTTTCCCACTAGCCACCCAGGATATGCTCTATGTATTTCTGTGTACCGGGCTGGAATACCCTGCAAAAATGGAGGAAAAGCTTCCACAGCATGACATTGCCAGCTATACTGCCAAAAGACACCAGTTAATGTGTTGGCAAGCTTCTATCAGTGTCAACTGGGCTGTTAGTGGTGTTGCAAGGTTTTTGCATACCTTTTAGGTAGTTAGCTTGCTAGTTTTGGAACAAAACTCCTTATTGCTGCTCTAAAAAGTACACCACAACAAGAAATGTATGACTGGGTCCAAACCCCAGACGAATACGCTGTTCTACCAACAGATGGCGACATTTACCAACTGTTCAGAAAAAGCACAGGAAACACTACCTGAAACAGAACTGCACTGCTCTTACGTGAAGGTCAGGTGTACCTATTCCTGGAAAATGAGTTATCTTCCATGATGAGCGTATAATGGCTGCTTTGATGACTTTCAAGGGCCTCCTTATGAGTCTTTTTGATCTGAATTACCACCAATTAAGAGTCATCAGCGAAATGAATCATATTAGAAACATTCATTTGAAAAATTAGACCACAAACCTGAAAAATCCTGTGTAATTTAATTACAGTCACACCGTGTAATTTGTGACTTGGGAAAACATAATCACAACAAACAATGTGAAAATTAGTCTATGGTCTTTTATTGAGAGAGTGACTCATTTCATTATTGCTATACACTGGGTGATTTGTCATAAAAGCAATGGAATATGAAACAGTAAAATATGCACAGGCATGACCTGTCTGTGAGTGTAATAGGTTTAGAGAGTGAATGATTACTGTTTCAGGGCACAAACCAAATGTCCTACACATTGACAATCTCTGCAGCAGAATATTTGAGTGGATCCATTTTGTTTGTTGATGTCTGTCTTACTGTGTTACCTTTTACCCTGAGAATCATCTGCACAGTTACACATTAAAAATATACCAAATACGAGAAAAAACTAGTAAAACATACAAAAAAAATAAACTATAAACACAAACATCTTCAGTGCTGAAATTTAGCTCACACATACACATTCTGTGTGAATGTCTAATGATGGCAAAGCGTCTACAACCATAAGCTTTGAACAATATCATACATCCATTCATCCGTTTGATACTTCTGAAGTAACCATTACGACAATGTTACCGATAACAGTCTTAGAAATGACATAAAAGTTTGAGTATTGATTGTGGTAAACTTGTTTTCATTTAAAGTCGAGATGAG
>NC_045156.1:9282453-9339953 GCF_900700415.2 Clupea harengus | reverse complement strand
AGAGAGGGATAGAGAGAGAGGGGGGGCAGAGAGATAGAGAGAGGGGGACAGAATGAGAGAGAGACAGAGAGATACAGAGAGAGAGAGAGAGAGAGAGAGGGACAGAGAGAGATAGAGAGATAGAGAGAGAGTGGGACACAGAGAAAGATAGGGAGAGATAGAGAGAGAGAGGGACACAGAGAGAGATAGGGAGAGAGAGGGATACAGAGAGAGATAGTGAGAGAGAGAGAGGGACACAGAGAGAGATAGGGAGAGAGAGGGATACAGAGAGAGATAGTGAGAGATAGAGAGAGAAGGAACATTATGTGGATGAATGCACCATCATTTACATTCACATATAGTCATCAGACTCTTCTCCACTGTGACTCAAAATCAAGCAAATAGTGACATTTAGGGAAAGACAGTGAAGGCAAAGTGCCCTGAGAAAATAAGCTTTCAGTTTCGTGATAACTTAATATATTTTCACACACACACACACACACACACACACACACACACACACACACGCAGCTATCCTGTGATCAAAAAACAATTTATCCTACTGTGGCTAAATATGCATATGATAATGCACTTTTCAAGTGAAACATTCTGTGAGTACTGATAATATATCCCATAAAGCAGTAATGGCCTTCACACATTTTAACAAAAACAGATGCAAGAGTGAAAGAGAAGGGAACCAACTAACGCCATAACCAAACTACTGGTCGAGAATATCTAAGTCACTACTATCTGATCCTCCTTTTCTTTCCTCTGTAAGATGCCTAAGGTGCCTTTCCCTCAACCTACCTTACCTGGCAGAGGTTAGATTCCCACATATACTGATATAACCTTACCTCTTCTGTATATCACTTTGGATAGAGGCACCCTTAAATGAGTAAACATGAGAAATGTAGGAATAGTCTGTGGGTACAGTAGGTCCCTGCACCCCTTGGTTTAGTTTTCAGCAATCTATGATTCAGCAATCTATGATTCAGCAATCTATGATTTAGCATTCTCAGATTCAGCAATCTCTTTCAGCAATCTATGATTCAGCAATCTCAGATTCAGCAATCTAAGATTCAGCAATCTCTTTCAGCAATCTATGATTCAGCAATCTCAGATTCAGCAATCTATGATTGAGCAATCTCAGATTCAGCAATCTCTTTCAGCAATCTCAGATTCAGCAATCTAAGATTCAGCAATCTCTTTCAGCAATCTCAGATTCAGCAATCTCAGATTCAGCAATCTCTTTCAGCAATCTCAGATTCAGCAATCTCAGATTCAGCAATCTAAGATTCAGCAATCTCTTTCAGCAATCTCTTTCAGCAATCTCAGATTCAGCAATATCAGATTCAGCAATCTAAGATTCAGCAATCTCTTTCAGCAATCTCTTTCAGCAATCTCAGATTCAGCAATCTCAGATTCAGCAATCACTTTTAGCAATCTCTTTCAGCAATCTCAGATTCAGCAATCTCTTTCAGCAATCTCAGATTCAGCAATCTCTTTCAGCAATCTCAGATTCAGCAATCTAAGATTCAGCAATCTCTGGTCCCTTAAAAACAAACGGCTTTGTCTTCTTTACCCTTTGTCATATTCAAGGTGGCACAAATACTACAAATGTAAATAAAAATCAATGTTATTTCTGCACACTGACTCACATATCTGGCATACAATAAGTCAGTCCAACAGTGAGTAACTGAGCACAAATCCAAATGAAAAGTATCCTTGCGCTTATCTCAAGACAGAAGCCCGATGTACGGTACTTTAGAGTGTGTGTGTTCTCCACTATGCTCCATGATTACTGCAGTGGCAGGCCGCCTCTGACAGGACTGTCTGGGATAATGACCTTTATTGACAAGCTCTTTTACCGCCTCAACAGAATCACAAAACCCTGTCAACCCCGTCAGATTAGAGACAAAACTGGAACTCCCAGATGTACTGAAAACGTAAGCGATGATCTTCTGTGATAAGGTCGGGATTGGTTACTCAGGGGAGGGCTTGATGCCTGCGGGAGAGAAGGGGATCCGTGGAGTGGAGAGGAGAGGAGAGGAGAGGAGAGGAGAGGAGAGGAGAGCCGCAGGGTGTGATGAAGTGTGTTTGGATTTGTTCTCAGGTGTACTGGACCCTGGCTAAGCCCCAGCCAAGCACAGACCAATGATAAGGGCTCTCCAGGGTGCTGCTACTGCCTGTGGGAAGTGTGTGTGTGTTTGTGTGTGTGTGTGTGAGAGAGAGAGTCTGTGTTTCTACTGTGTTTGGGTGTATGCTTGTGTCTTTGTGAGTGTTTGTTTGCTTGTATGTGTATGCTTGTGTCTTTTGTGAGTGTTTGTTTGCTTGTGTGTGTGTGTGTGTGTGTGTGTGTGTGTGTGTGTGTGTGTGTGTGTGTGTGTGTGCATATACGTGCTTAGGCCAGCTGCCCTGTGCTAGCCGCATGTGTACACATCTGTGTCCACCCAGTTGATCCGCTGGTAGAGATGCCTCAGACGTGCAGGATTAAGCCCCCACCCAATGAGACCCATGCAGACCCCATTTCCACCCGCTCGATGGAGACTGTCCTCCATTAGAGCCCAGCGTCGCGAGCGCCATGGATCCACACACACACACACACACACACACACACACACACACACACACACGCACACACACACACACACACACACACACACACACACACACACACACACACACACACACACACACTTACCCCATCTCCCAGTGTTAACAAGCGCTCTGTCCCACAGCGTCACAGAGCCGTGTAATTCCCCCCATTACACAAGCCCACGCATCGCTGTGCCTCCTAGCCCTCCATATCACCCCCACCTCTCCCTCTCCCTCTCTCCCCAGGCAAGGCACAGAACTACAGAGAGGCCCAACCCAAAGCAGGTCCACTGGCCAATCTACATGATTACACTTAACTCTGCCAGAGGGGTTACTGTCACCTGTTCGATCGAACTCAGCTGCAGCTACTCAGGAGCCTGGTAGAGCCAGACAAACATTCACAATGTGTTTCACTATTAGTCGTTTATGCACTGTATGTGTGAAATACTATACTATACTATAAGCATGGTGAGTGGGCTGGGAGCAACAGGTGGGCTGAGGCAGGGTAGCCAATCGGAAGGGTTTACATAAAACCCCCCTCTGTTTGCGTTTAATTAAACACGATTCTGTGTGTGTTTGGCTCAAAGGGGTTTAAAGCGCGCCAGCAGCTAGTCCTCTGATGATGGTGGTGTGACTGAAGCGTGAGGCAGTGCTTTTATCGTGTGTGTGTGTGTGTGTGTGTGTGTGTGTGTGTGTGTGTGTGTGTGTGTGTGTGTGTGTGTGTGTGTGTGTGTGTGTGCGGGGGGTAGGGTGGGGATACATACGTGTCGGACACTTTCCTGTAGTTGGAGGGGCATGAGAAGGACAAACAGCGGAAGCCCCCCTGGATGTTGAAGCAACTCTCCGACAGGGAGCAGTTGTGGGACCCAATGGCACACTCATCAACATCTGAGGAAAATACACAACATCTCAGTGAACACCATACTTATACTCTCCAGAGGATCACAAAGAACACCACAATAAGAACACCTCAGTAACAACAGAACCCCCACCCCCACCCAGAGCCTTGGTGAGTCAACAACGAAAATTATGCTTTTTGGAAGAAGTTTGAAATAATTGCTCATTCACCACTCGGCAAACAGTCATTCTCCCGCTCCGTGGAGGGAATTTGTTCCCCATGAATTGTCGGCACAGTTGCAAACAGCTACAGTGAACGAACAGCTACAGTAAGCATGAAAAGCTCCTTGCAGCCTTTGGGTGGGGTAGAGAGGCCAGAGAGAAGGAGGTGAGAGCTCGCTTCACCCAAAACTTTGGTTGCCAGCCTTTCAACAACTGTTTTTATTCCACTGGGAGTTCCTCATAAAGCTTTGAATAGGACTATTTGAATGTAACCAGAACTCTTAAATGTCTCGCCGGCAGAGATGGGTCGAAATAACCCTTTTATTCTAACAATTACATTTCACGAGTGCTCATGGTGCTTTAGAGAGATAAAAACACACGGAGCGAAAGGGGGGAAAATCACTCCCTTTTTTTCCCCCTACGTGTAATGCCTCATGAATCACACTGCTAGCAATCAGCGCCGCCGAAGTCCCCTTTGTCGGGGACAACTCCAATCACCGGTGAGCGCACGAGCCGAGACTCACCCGGCCGGGAGTCAATAGAGCAGCGGCCTCGCAGCCCCCATTAATTATGCATCTCATCTTACGGATGCAAGGCCCATTCCAGCTCGTCAGCTCCGATGCCTGCTCTAATTCATTCACTACTTGCAAATTTTAACCTTTGGGAATCTGCAAGCAGGCAGGTGGTCAGGCAGGCAGGCAAGGCGGTTAAGACAGGCTCTGCTCTCCCGGGCTGGGTGCCGAAAGAGCAGAGGCTCATCTGAAATGTGTTAGTCAGGTACCAGTGCAGAACACGAGGAGGATGGGAGGGATGGCTAGTGTGCATTAGAGAATCCAGTTTCTTGTGTGTTAAAGAAGCAGTTAGCTAACTTAGTTCCCACACGAAAGCTGTGAGAAATGTCATTTTAAAGAACCGTCGTATTCCATGTTGATGTTGTACGTGCGTACGAGGTTCACGCCCTGAAGTGTAAAACTGGTCCGTTTTGAAATTAATCCCTTTCATTTATGAAGTTGGTCCTCCCTTTATTTTTGATCCAAACCTGAAATAACTTAATGGAAGAACTTATATGTGCATGGGTGTGTGTACGTGCATGCATTTGTATTTGTGTATGCATTTATGACTTCCGGTGTGTATGTTCGCATGTGTGTGTGTGTGTGTGTGTGGGTGTATGTGAGTGTGTCTATGTGAGTGTGTGTATGTGTATGTGAGTGTGTGCGTGCGTGTGTGTGTGTAGGTGTATGTGAGTGTGTGTATGTGAGTGTGTGTATGTGAGTGTGCTTCCATACCTCTGCACGTGCGGCCATTAGGTGACATGCTGTAACCGCTGGGTGGGCAGGCGCACTGGTAGCTGCCAGGGATGTTCACGCACTGGAAAGCACACAGGTGTCCGATGCTTTGCGAGCACTCATCAATATCTGAAATGTACCACACACACACACACACACACACACACACACACACACACACACACACACACACACACACACACACACACACACACACACACACGTCATTTCATCCATCACACTAAGACCTCTATCAATACACCCCACTAGCATTTCTAAAAAAAGAGAACTGTGACTGCATATGCTTTATTATGTGTGTGAGTGAGTATCCTTCTATGGGTTTGTGTGTGTGTGAGTGAGTATCCTTCTATGGGTTTTGTGTGTGTGTGAGTGAGTATCCTTCTATGGGTTTGTGTGTGTGTGTTGTGTGTGAGTGAGTATCCTTCTATGGGTTTGTGTGTGTGTGTGTGTGTGTGTGAGTGAGTATCCTTCTATGGGTTTGTGTGCGTGTAAGTGTGTGTGTGTGAGTGTGTATCCTTCTATGGGTTTGTGTGTGTGTGAGTGAGTATCCTTCTATGGGTTTTGTGTGTGTGTGAGTGTGTGTGTGTGAGTGTGTATCCTTCTATGTGTGGGGGTGGGGGAAGGAGGGTTTAACTTGCACTTCAGCAGTTACATTCCTGCACTTCTTTTTCCTTTCTAGGTCGTTTTTCAAATTTTTATGTAAAGTAGTATTTATTGTTACACCATGTTCTTTATTGCTCTTAGCTTGACTGTTCTCTCCATTGTACGTCGCTTTGGACAAAAGCGTCTGCTAAATGACTAAATGTAAATGTGAATGAAGGTACTTTGATGTGCAGCACATAAACCACAAGAATCTGGATGAAAGGCCAATTAGAGCACCTATATCCTGTGTGTGCATGTCGTGTGTGTGTGTGTGTGTGTGTGTGTGTGTTTGTGTGCATGTGTGTGTGCGCACGCGCACCTGTGTGTGTGTGTGTATGTGTGTGTGTGTGTGTGTGTGAATGTGTGTGTCTGTGTGTGCACACACGTCTGTGTGTGTGTGTGCTTGTGCCTCTCTCTCTTTGTGTATGTGTGTGTGTGTGTGTGTGTGTGTGTGTGTGTGTGTGTGTCTCTCTCTCTCTCTCTTTGCGTGTGTGTGTGTTCTGGGTGGCCTCGTGAAATGAAAGTGACATAAGCTGCCAGCTACCTCTGGCCTCTGTCATCAACCCTCTTGTCCAGAGACAGTACTCTAAGGCCTCACTCAAGGAAACATTATCTCATGCTTCAATCAATACCTTCACTACATCTCATCCGTTTTTTCTCCGCTGTAAGTCCTCTCTGAAATGAACTTGTCCTATTAGTCCTATTTGGAAATAACTTAAGCAGGTGTATCTAACAGACAGACCTGCCACGGGGAATCAATAGAGATATGCAATTCTGGAGGGGGGGGGGGGGGGGGGGAATCAGCTGTCTGGGAGATAAAGGTGTTATTACAGCCGTTATTAATAATTACTTCTGTTGGACTGTTGGAAAAATGGTTTTAATATCAGATTAAGTTTACATGTTCATGTTTTGTTTGTTGTTTGCTATATTCTCATATTCTATCCTTTGGCAGGATGTGTTGTAGAGACTCATTTAATTCTGTTGACTAATTCTACTGTGAATCTCCTGAAGCCCTATGGGAAGAATCTTCCAAAAGGGCAGAGCGATTAATTCAGTTATTGTGACTATGGCCCTTTTGTTGAAGCCTATTGACTACTGTTGTATCGACCTGTTAAAATTTCATTAAAGAGTTTATGAAATCCAATGCAACAAAGCAAACTGCCTTTTCCAGGTATTTTTTTACTCAACGGTCTCAATCTAAACTTCAGCTTCTGGGTATGTGAGTTCAGGAACATTCCGCAGCAGTCAATGAGGGTGCAGGTGAAGTTCTGAGTTCTGCAGAGTTCTATTCTGAGTTCTACAGAGTTCTACCTACCCTCACAAGTGTGGCCGTCCTCCTTCAGATAGAAACCCTGTTTGCAGTAGCACTGGTAGGAGCCGTAGATGTTGGCACATTCTTGGCTGCATGCATTGGTGTCGCACTCATTCACATCTGAGCAAAAGGCACAAGGTGTTACAAGGACAATGTTAATCCAATTAGAGAAAAACTTACATTCAGAAAAGGGAGCACATTCTTCACATGTTATGACTGTAATGGCCAACAGTTAATAACAGCCATTTTCCCATAACATTGTATGTCATGTGCTAATAGGCCGTCATGTTTGTGACATTGTTATGCCAGCCTTTAATAATTAGACATTTACTGTCATGAAACCTTGTGACAGTACAAGCCATCTGCCATGACCCGTTTATGACATTCATTGCTATACCAGTCGAACGCCAGAAGATCAATATTCCAATAAAGCTCTTTTTTTGAGTGAGACTGTTTAGGACATCACTGCCAATGTCACTGAGCCTAAATGGCTGTCTTCACCTACACAGCGTCCACACTGTTGTCTATTTTTACTCAAACACTCGGAAGAACGGCGCTCTGGTCAGCTCCCCACACAACAGCTCTGGCACTACTTCCCAGCCTGGACCTTGAAACAACCCGCCCCTCATCATACTTAGATAAAAATGACTACACCTCCACAATATGAGAGGAGAAGTTTAAAAAAAACACCAACACCCTTGATGAAGTTCCTTAAATAACTGGTTTGACAGCGTTGGGGGACAGAGTGAGGCACTTTAAAGGGCACCGTGTCTCTCTGAGGCACAGGCAGAGGCAGAGGCAGTCTCTGCGGATGGGCTGTCTCGTGGCTGACAGCCTCCACCTGTGAGCCGAGTCATTAGGCTGCATCACAGCAATGCGGATCCGCCACAGAGACCTGACAGGAAGTTCATCCGTTCAGAACCAGTACAGGCAGTTTGGAGCTGTACCTTAACAAAAGACTTGATGAGAGGCAGAACGAAGCAGTTCTACAACCATATCTGCTTTAGGGACAAATTTGGAAACGACATCTGCGAAATGCACTATGTATGTGTCGCAACCGGGGTAGCAGGGTGCATTACTCTCTGCCACCCGATCACTGTGTCGTCAATGATTACATACTTTAGAAGCATCAGGCATGTGGACCAGACAGGAAGTTGCATTCAGATGCAGACAGGCCTGAATGATTCCCATAAACAGTGGCTTATAAAAGCAGGATGAGCCTTTATGGTGAGGTCACTCTTGCAGACTTTGCAATCACATTGTCCCCAATTAATTCCCAGGGAATAAACAAGTACTCTGAAACTGACCTAAAAAAAAAGGCTGTTATTTGGTCGTTTTTCACTAAGCACACTGTTTAGGAACCTCTACAAACACTGTGTGGAGTCCTTGTCAGTAACGATTGAGTGAAAAAAAGGTTCTCGGGGGGGCACTGTGGCGCAAGCAGTAGCCCCGACCATATACGGGCTTGAACGCCCACGGGGACACAGGTTCGAATCCGACCCGCTGTCATTTCCCGATCCCACTCCCCACCTCTTCTCTCCATCTCATTTCCTGTCCAAACCTTCACTGTCCTATCTGAATAAGGCACAAAGCCCCAACACAAATCTTTAAAAAGAAACAAAGGTTCTCTTTTGCTTCTGAAGAGCAAAAAAAATCTAAATACAAGTTCCAGAAACTCCAGATGTGTGTGTGACCGTGTTTGTGTTGTCTCTTGCTGTACCTTCGCAGTTTTTGCCATCGAAGGCCAAGGAGAAGCCGGCGGTGCAGGAGCACTGGTAGGAGCCCGGCGTGTTGTCGCATGTCTGAGCACATAAGCGACCCGGGTAATGCCAGCACTCATTCACATCTGCACACACAGGAGAAAGATTGAGAGAGAGAGGGAGAGAGAGAAGGAGAGAGAGAGAGAGAGGGAGAGAGAGAGAAAGATGGAAAGGGAGAGGGAGAGGGAGTTACACTTTGTGGTTGTGGTTGTGGTTGTGATTATTCTTGTTAACGACATTTGACTGATTGGTACATTTCCGTTTACGTTTTTTGTTTGTTTCATTTTGTACACACATACCTGTCTTGGCAACACGTGATGGACATAATAATAATACTCGTTTAATGAAGAGAGAGAGAAAGAAGTAGCCGTATGTACAAAATGTCTTCTGGTATATTTTCCACTTCAAAAACACACATTTGTGTGTGGAGAAAGCCTTCCAAGGCTACACTACACTATCGATTCAAAAGGAGTGAGACCAAGCAGCAGGATCATAAACCCTTCATGGGAGCACTCCATATGTATGCAGGGACATAAGAATGAGCATCACCAGGAGACAAGGCCACTCGTGTCTCCCTCATTGACATGCATGAAGCCATGCACACACACAGACACGCGGCTCCCTTTCTTCACCAGTCTCCGCACATGATGTACCTTTCAATTTTTGGCAGTCGGTAGAATGCTCCAATCAATGGAGCTAATTAAACTGCATTTATTTCCAGTTTATTGAACCAATTTGTGCTATACTTACAGGCAATTTATTACTAGCTGTGTATTAGTTTATTATGTATGCCATAAATATATGCTATAGATATAAAATAGCACTATTTATGCTGGTAAGACATTTTTTTGTCCTTTTTGATACATCAAATCCATCCAATGAGAATGCTAATTGGTCTTATTCATAAAAGAGTCTCAGGTGGAACATGTGTGGGTTCTCTTTTGAGGATAGGATATAGAATGCCAGGGTATATATGCTAAGAAAGGGCCAAAACCCTTTCAGAGTCGGTTGCTTCTTGGGAATCCACTTAGCTAAATGAAGACATTAGCTCACTCTAAACACACTGAAGTGCCCATGCGTTATTCATTTAGCTAGTTCATTACACCGCGCCGCACCCAGCCTGCATAACATGGCAGACACAATGACAACAAAGTACATGAGCTGGATCTGAGCCAGAGGGCTTGTGTTAGCGCTGATACGCTAGCTCCCTCCCCAGCTCCCCTTAGCTCCAGCACACTCACCCACACAGGACTGGCGGATGGCGTCGAACTGGTAGCCTGTCTGGCAGTTGCAGCGGTAGCTGCCAGGGACGTTCTGACATATCTGCCCCTCTCCACAGCGGTGGATGCCCGTCTGACATTCATCAACGTCTGGAAACAGAAGAAAGGAAAAAGGACCATCTTTCCCTGGCAGGAGATCAACCATAAAGCCTCCCCCTTGTTATGTGCATACCAGCCCAGTCAGAGGGCTCTCTGGAGGGTAGGGGCACCGTGTAAGCGTGGGCTGCTCAGTAATTAGATGGCATGTCAGTCTGTTTTGACATAGGCTTCATCAATTCATGATGTCAAGACAGCTTAATTAGCAGGTTTGCGCTGCGGTATGGACACTATGGATTAGGCTACATCTATCTTGCACGGCTACACTACAACTTAATACCAGGCTTGAGAACTTCCTCATTAGTACGGAATTAATGTTGTCTCAAGGTTCCTCAGTCTATTCAGCTGTCTCCAGCTGCCATTAAAGGAGCTGTTGGATCCTTGCCAAATTAAAAGAAAATCTGTTTGAGTGCTAGCTACTCTGACAACTTACAACCCCCCTTTAACAAAAATAACCACCCTTAACCACGCATAACCCTAACAATGAACCTCCCTTACAACCAACAACACCCCTAACACCACTATGAGTAACTAACTAGTAGACTCAGTTCATACGCCACAAGTTCATACGCCACGAGAGGAAAAGGTTGCGGGACGCTGGCCAGCGCCGGCTCACTCAGCCGCTCGGCTCTCACCGATGCACCTGGCTCCGTCTGGGCTGGCGTGGTAACCCGGGCTGCACATGATCACCTTCCGCTGGCAGGTGTAGGAGCCCACCGTGTTGATGCAGTTGAAACCCGCGCTGCAGGGCTCCCCCAAGGTGCTACACTCGTCAATGTCTGGAGGAGTCGAGAAGAGGAGGAGGAGAAGAGAGGATGGATGGAGAAGGCAAAGCGGTTTCAGGGAGAGAAAGGCAGAAAAAAAGGAGAGATGAGGAGAATAAAAAAAAAGAATGAGATGGAGGAGAGGGGAGAGAATCAGTAGGTTTGAGCACAAGACAGACCGGGAGATTACATTCAGCGTTTCTATTCTTTGAACTGATGTGTAAAATGTTCATTTGTTTGGGTAAGTTTAAACAGTATAGTACTCCTATTAAGTAATGTGCCCACTGTTCTCAGTTCTATCCAATTCCACAAGGAGGCACTAGCGAGCCCTCTCTCAATGGGCAGCCCTTCTCTTACCAATGCAGTTGCTGTGTGTGTCCTGCGTGAACCCTGTATAACACCGCTGCTTAGGAACACAGCTGAACGATCCATCTGTGTTCTTGCACTCCGTAGTTGATCCACAGTTGTGTGTCCTCACCACACATTCATCGATGTCTGTGAGAACAAGAAGAAGAAGAGTAACACAACGAACACAACTATGCCTCCAGACATTTTTTCCATACTGAAACTCTACACTAGTAAGTCCACTATTGTCAGTCGTCATATACCCCGTTTTGTGTGTGAACAGAACAGAAGGGTGTTTCCTGGGCATCACTAAAAACGTATTTCTTATAAATATCTCATATATAATAAGATATTAGGAAAAATATATTTTCAATAACATACAGCTTTGTTTGTTGATATGTTCCAGTGTTTTTCCCACGCCTATGGTGCAGTATCTCTCTTTACTTGTGTGAATTCCGCCTTTCTGCCTGAAGGGGGCACTGTGGTTTAATTTCAGAGTGGCGGGTAATGAGCTCATGTTCTGACTAAGCCAAACTTGGAGCCTTTTTTTTCTCCTCTGAACTGAATATCTGACTTCTTCTACACAGCAACTTATTTTAAATGTTGCATGTCATTGGTTTTGTGAAGTAGTTCTACCGCCGTGTGATAGGCTACTCTTGTAAAAATACACCAGTGGGTGTGAAGCCCCTTGGCGGATATGTGAGATCTTAATCATCAGTTCTCTGGAATATGCTCTCTCATTTTAAGCGTGTAATTAGTTTACTCCCTCGTTAGCTGGTCAGCTACAGATTACCTTAATGATCGTCTACTCTTAATACTCTTGTGCTTGCCAAGGTCTGACGTGAATCACATATCTTGGAGAGCCAATTTAAGTGCGCTTTCCTATCTTCATTTCTCAAACTGATCGAGCCTTTCCCTGCATCTGCGGGGTCACTGCTCAGTCACGAGGCGGGTGACCGGACATCTGTCTGCTCGAAGAGAGAGAGAGAGAGAGAGAGAGAACGAGAGAGAGAGAGAGAGAGAGAGAGAGTGAGAGAGAAAGAGAGACGCACGAGCGCGACTGGGCGCGGAGTTCGCCACAAGAGAGAAACCGCACTCAGCTGCAGCTGGACACCGTGGCCAAGTTTAAAGTCCAGATAGATGAAATACCCCTGGCCCCCTCAACCTCACCTCAGCCACTCGAGATGCGAGTGAGGCTGCGGGAATGTCAAGAAGAAGTGCCTGCAGTTGTACCCTCGTGGTCAAGGGCCCCGTGGAAGCATTAAGCCAGCGCTGAGAAATCTGTTCATAATTGTCGATGGAATGACCTTGATGGCTGCCTCTCAAGATAGCGAGCTGGCACAGGGCCACCCCTTCACTGTGTTCCTCTTTAAAAGGGCCCTGCGTCGATGCTTGACAGGATGGATTTTATCGGGGGCTTTAGTGTGCTGTAGTGCTGGATACGCGCGTTGGCTCAGCAAAAGGAACGCCTTGAGTCTTTGGGTATGCAGGGAAACTTTGAAAACTTTTGTCTTTGTGTGCATAATTCATCATAAGAACCGCAAAGTGTTTTCATCAAGACTGTGTTTCTGGGATCCCCTTTTTATGAAAATAATATAGATCAATCACTCAATCAATATCTGTGGTGAAGAAGCACAGTTGCCATATGTCTAAGAATCACTGACTTCGGCTCTGTGTTCATCTTTGGGGAAAATGACATGCAGATCTATATCAGATCAATATCAGCTGCAGATGAAATCTCAAATAATGATGAATTATAAACCCCACATTTTTTTCTGATAAATGATGGAAATGGATGACTGCCCAGAGCGTTGTAATTCGAACCGCTCCGTGAGGCGGACCTAATAGGGTTTGGAGGCGCAGTGAATGCCGAGCGTTCGGCCCGGCAGAGAGAGTGGAGGAGGAGCAGTGCCAGGAAGGAGACCAAAAGTTCCGGCGTGAGTGAGGATGAATCCAGCAAGGGTGTGTGTGTGCCCACATGGCATCATATGGGCACGGGTGTGTGTGTGTCTCCCACATGGCATCATATGTGCACGGGTGTGTGTGTCCCCCACATGGCATCATATGTGCATGTGTGATACAACGTAAAAATCACAATGTTGTTTAAGCAATGAATGTGCTCAGGTGATCAAATGAGTTCAATGTGGTTCGACCAATGAATAGACTTAAATTAGTTAAAAGTGGTTCATACAATAAATGTGACGTGTGATTGGACGATACTCAAAAGTGGAAATGTTATGTGTGGTTTCACCAATGAATGTGTTTAGATGGTCGAATGTAAACATCTGTAAATGTTGTCCATGAATGGGCTTCTATGACCAAATGTGTTAAATAATAATAATAATAATAATAATCTAACCAACCTTCACAGACTCCATTCCTCAGCTGGTACCCTGGTGAACATGTGATCTGCCTCTCGCACACGAAGGCTCCCACCGTGTTCACACACCGCTCACTGGGCTTGCAGGTATGTGTGTTGGTGAGACATTCATCCACATCTACAGGGTGGGGAGAGAGAGAGAGAGAGAGAGAGAGAGAGAGAGAGAGCGAGCTTAAAATTTGGGTAAATATGCATGCGAGGCCAACAATAGAAGCACTTCAATACTGAGTTACAAAGGTTTCTTTTCACACACACACACACACACACACACACACACACACACACACACACACACACACACACACACACACACACACACACACACACACACACACACACACACACACACACAGACACATAAGGCGACTTTGACAGGATGGTCAAGCAAACTGACACAATGAAAAAGCGTGTGCTGCTCTGGCAAATGGACAGAAGTAAAGTTAACAAACACAGAGCTCATTCATCTGCATGGAAGCATTACAACATTGTTGGAAGAGTTGTGGAGGGTTGTGTGTTTTTAAGTGGATCACAGAACTGTTTACTTTATACTGCGCTGTGCTGTGCACTCCAAGGCCAAGATCATCAGTCATTACGAAGATCTCAGACAAAAAAAATGGAGGATGAAATAGATTATTCAAAACAGCTATTTGGAAAACAGCTATTTGGAATTTTTTGGGACCGGGGGAAAATTACTCCAGCTTTCCCCGACAGTGTCTGCTTCACGAGCCAAAAAACAGGCGAAAAAAAAAAAAATATGGAATAGATGGGAGAGTGGAGATGTCACATAGTGTTGCCTGTGAAAATAATTGCGGGGCCTGTTGCAAATGTTGTTGGCTTTATCTATTCTCTGTGAGTACACAAATAGGGAAGAACTGTGTTAAAGAGCATGACGTCCTTATCAGCACAATGCACAACTTGTAAACAGTGCGGGGAAATACTGATTTACAGCACGCCCCCCCCCACCCCCCCTCCCCTGCCAAAACGGGTGAGTCAGAGAGGCATGGAGCAGCAGATGACAGCATTATTGTGCTATGGAGATCAACCGCGCTGGGGCAGCAACCTCCCCTATCGTGTCATCATCAAGTGACGAGGGACTGATGGGTCGCCATGGAAGCACTGCGGGAGGTAAGGGATTGTGTGCGTGTGTGTGCAGGAGGGGGGTGTTGATATGTATGTGTGTGTGTGTGTGTGTATGTGTGTGCAGGAGGGGTGTGCTGATCTGTATGTGTGTGTGTGTGTGTGTGTGTGTGTGTGTGTGTGTGTGTGTGTGTGTGTGTGGGTGTGTGTGTGTGTGTGTGTGAGGGGTGTATTGGTCTGTGTGTGTGTGTGTGTGTGTGTGTGTGTTGATCTGTGTGTATGTGTGAGCAGGAGGGGTGTGTTGATCTGTGTGTGTGTGTGTGTGTGTGTGTGTGTGTGTGTGTGTGTGTGTGTGTGTGTGTGTGTGTGTGAGGGGTGTGCTGGTCTGTGTGTGTGTGCATCATGTCCTGTGGCAGTGGGCCAGCTCTGAAGATCATCCTCTGGATGTGGTGTAGAACACTCCGTCAGGACCTCCTTAACACAAATCTGCACGGTGGGGTGGCTTGTCTCCTACCTCCAAATAATAAAACACAGCGCCCCGACTCGACCAAAAAATGCCTGCTGCCCTCCTCCTCCCAACACACACATGATCCTGAAAGATGGAGGGGCTGCTTTTTCGGAGGCATCTAGGGGTCCAGCCTGCGCCTCCAGGGTCTCGTTCCTATCTTCAGGCGCTTCTTCTTCTTCTCCTTCCCTGGCCGTCGTCCAGACCCCCCCCCCCCCCAACCCCCAACCCCCCACCCCGCTGCTGGAAATGGTGCCACAGAGACTTTAATTTAACTATGTGCATCGTAGAGTCCTCCCTGCTCAAGCAGATGTCTGCAAGGGGGAAAAAAAGAGACTGAAGACAGAGATTTAAGACTGAGGAGGGGAGGGGAATGATGTGGTGTGTGTGTGTGTGTGTGTGTGTGTGTGTGTGTGTGTGTGTGTGTGTTGTGTGTGTGTGTGTGTGTGTGTGTGTGTGTGTGTGTGTGTGTGTGTGTGTGTGTGTGTGTGTGTGTGTGTGATGTGGGGACCGTGTTTCTTATGAGGACAAAACCTCTCTCTGTAGGCTCAGTGCTGCGCGGAGAAAAGCACAACCTTGATAGAGATCAGTTTATTAACTACACTATTTCCTCACCCAAAAAAGCCACATAAAAATAAATACCATATAAACACAGCTCTTGTCATCATGGGAAGCCCATTGGCAGAAGCGATTCACTTTGCCTTCAAAAAGCTCAAATGTCCCTCCTAGTTGGGTCCTTTGTGAGAGCTCGTTCCAGACACACAGGGACATCTTTTCTCTACATTGCAGTTTGTGCACATGTATGTGTGTATGTGTGTTTGCATCCCTGTGTTAGTGTGTATAGACTTCTGTGTGTTTTTGTATTAATGTGAGAATGTGTGTGAGAGAGTGTGTGTGTGTGTGTGTGTGAGTATGGGTGGGTGGGTGCATATGAGAATGTGTGTGTGTGTGTCATAGAGCATTCCTCATGAATGACTCCTCTCCTCAGAGTTTTCACCCATGTCAGTTCTTGACAGACGTGTGTATTTTCTCTGTCAGCGTGTTGCCGTGGTGAGGGTTGCCTGGTAGCAGAGGCGTTGGGTGTCGGCATCGTTTCCAAGGTTCTCACCCTTCGCGCACACACCCTACGTCTGCCAGATCATACACACATGCGCATGGGCACATTTTTACATGTACATTAATCGCACACCACACACAAAAAAAGACACAAACACACACAGAAAGAGAGTGACAGAGAGTGCATGTGTGTGTTTGTGAGAGAAAGAGAGAGATAGAAAGAGAGAGAGAGAGAGAGAGAGAGAGAGAGAGAGAGAGAGAGAGAGAGACTAGAAATTCTAGGAAAATGTAGCCAAACAAAGCAAGAGTAAGTGGGTTGGCAGAGTGTCACAGTAGGGAGGCAGAAGCCTCTGATGAGAGAATGGGCTGATGTCACACATGCACATTAACACACACACACACACACACACACACACACACACACACACACACACACACACACACACACACACACACACACACACGTTGAGAGAGAGAGAGAGAGAGAGAGACAGAGATAGAGAGAGAGAAACAAACAAATAAACACACAGACACAAAACACCTACATACATACACACACACACACACAGAGAGAGAGAAAGAGCAACAAACAAACAAACACACAGACACAAACACACACATACATACATACATACACACACACACACACAGAGAGAGAGAGAGAAAGAGAGAGAGAGAAACAAACACACACAGACACACACACACACACACACACACACACACACACACACACACACACACAGACATATATACATAGACACAGATACATAGACGCACACACTCCACCTCTATTCTTAAGTATCTCAAACGTTAGCTAAGGACTGCAAATATATCGGACATCTTCACTGGGGGAGTCTCATTCAGGCAGAGTCTCTTTTCCAGGGATGCCTTACACTCGAGATGATCGTAAATTTCAGCGGAGTTAAGAAGTTTTGGGGCCGGCACAATGCAATAAAAGCATCATAAAGAACACAGCACGCGGTCTCAAAGCACACCTCATCATAGCGCTATACATCATCTGTAACCAAATGCGTTACCTTTTTATCAACCCTCATTCAATCACTGCGGTCCTATTAAACAGAAATGCATTTTTCAAGCGTGTGCCAACAAAATGGCCAATGGCTTTTGAAGAGATACAGTAAGGACGATAAAGTAGTCAAAGCCAGATAACTCAGATGAATAACAAACATCCTGAAAATACAGGACGACGAGGCCAAGGTATGTGAACACACCCGATGGATGAACTCAGTGCAGGAGTGCAGATGTACTGGGTGAGTGTGGTAAATAAGAGAGATGAGATCGTCTCCAGAAGTACATGTCAAAGGGCATGCAGATAATCCACGTGATTTATATATCAGTGGGCGTCAGTGGTGGTGGTGGTGATTGTTAGGCAGAGAAGTAGCAGTGTGGCATTAGCAGCAGCAGCAGCTTCGTGACTGACAAGTAAGCTGTGAGGATTACAGATGGGCAGTCAATCGCTCTTCTCCTCCTCTCCTCTCCCCTCTCCTCTCCTGGCAGCTCCAGGGCTGCCATCCCAAATGACTCACAGTGCCCAGCGGGTGAAAGTGGCAGCAGCATGGTTTGTGTAGGAGACGTGCCTCTGGTTTGCCAACCCTTATGCTCTCCTCCCTGATGACATTTTGTGCCTGCCACTATCTACAGAACCTATAATGCTAGGCTAAAGCAAAACTAAACCAGGCTAGTCGAGCACCAGTGCTGATCTGTGGATACTACAGTAAGTGGGGATTGGAGGGTGTTACTGTATGAAAACGGTCACATCAGTAACCCCTCATCAAAACTGAGTAAAAGCGGTAAAAGTTAATGATGGCTCATTTAGTCCTACAACTGCACAGGCCACAGAGTAATGTGTGTGTGCTGTTTGATTCGGCCGGGGCCAGTTCCATGTCTCGATCATTGCGGACTTTGAGGTTTGAGCATTTTAATGAGATGTGACATGAAGCGTTACGTCATCTAACCCTCATGTTGTGTTTACAACGTGGTTACACTTGTGGTTCCAGTCAGAATTGACTAGTCAGAATGGGTCTGACAAAAATGTTAATAATGCTTTTTGTAAGCATTTGATTTAGATCTATTTTGATTGAGAGCTTTCTAAAAATACAAATCATTGTCTTTATGACAGTGTTAAAATAATTAAATATCATTTCTATTTTTGAAGCCTTATTTTAATGTTGCACCTCTTGGTTTTATTAAAAATAAGGGAAACTCACTAAGTATTTTAACATACACATACACTTATATCTTTGGTCAAAAATGACCAGTGTGATTTATGACAAAAATGCCCACCTATTCACCCAACTAACTGCATGAAATGTGACAACTTTACCATTTATTTTAAATACTCATAGTATTACAGTCTTGGATATTCATTTTAAAGTCCCAATCATTTTTGACTGGAGACACACTGAATGTAACAATTATTTGAAAAAAAGACTATAATGTATATAATATCTTTAAGTAGGTAGGGGGAAGGATGTCATGAATCCTCGTGAGTTTTTTATGAAAGACTGAAATTTCAAAATGGTCATTTTTGGTCGGAGCACAACATGAAGACTAACCACTAATACATGATCTCGCTGTTGATGTGTGTTTGGGAGTATTTCAAAACAAACCCACCCAGCAACCAAAGAGTTTTCTTTTCAGAACTGGAAACCAGAGGACAGATCCGAACCACAAGCAGATCCCTACTTGGGGACAAGAACACTTTATGTTCTGCCTCTGACTGCTTTTCATACCAACCTCATTCGTAAGGGGAAGGATGAAATTCCTCTGCTCACTCAAATAAGACTCGGTTAAGTGAACCAATAAGGCTGTGTGCGAACAGCATGTGTGTGTGTGTGTGTGTGTGTTTTGACCTACGCATACGTGTGTGTCTGTGTGCTTCAAGGCTTGGCAAACCAGTATCTTCCCTTTGGGTAATTGTGATGGGTTTGAAATGAGGCCACAGCGCTGCTTTCGACCGGTGGCTGTTCTCTTACCCACACACTGTCTATTGACATTGTGAATGAAGCCCTCGTCACACATCTCGTTGAGGCGGACGCAACGGTAGGACCCCTCCGAGTTCACGCAAAAGTCCCCGCGGGAGCAATTGTGTGTTCCTCCCCTGCATTCATTCACGTCTACAGGTAGACATGAGTCAGAGTGAGGCGGGTACACACACACACACACACACACACACACACACACACACACACACACACACACACACACGTACACACTAGCACACACAAACACAAATTCATGCCATCAGCGCAATTTAATACTGTACCTTTTACCCAACACAATTTAATGCCATTAATCATATCTGCAATGGCTTCCCAATAGCTGTAATGAGAGAATCCATTGAAATCCAGTGACACTTAAAAAACATACATCAGCCAGACTATAGATGATCAGTGCAGCGTACAGAGCATATTTGTACTTGAAAAAGAGCTGATTTAAATGGCTGTTTGGTTGGTGGTAAATGTCTTTGCCATCCCATTTGCTGTTTAAGGGCATCATGTATGTTTTAAGTGGCCCTGTTAGGCCTAATTTCCACCATGTGAATACACCCTATAAAACTGAAGCTATAAAACTGAATACTTCGGTGCTGTTGTCACAGCACAGTGAGCGAGACAATGGATCGGCTGACGCTGCTGTACCAGCTTCCTTGTGATATGCATTTCAGCATATTCCCTCAGACGCCATTCATAAATATCAACAACCGAATCATGTAGGAAAGGATAGCCCATAATGGGACATTGTTCTGGAGAGTCAAAGTCTTGTTTTTGGCTGTCTCCCCTGTAGTGTGACTAAATGATTAGGATCTTTAGAAAAAGGGGCTGTTTTCTTTCTTTTCGGGACAGAAATCAAACTTTGCCCACCCGTGCTGTAACATATGGGAACACTTTGAGAGAGTGAGAGAGGAGAGAGAGAGAGAGAAAGAGAAAGAGAGCGAGAGAGAGAAAGAGTCCCATTACAATTGACTTGATGTGATGGGGTCAGGATAGTGCTGGCTCAGCGAAAAACAAACGCACAGCATCCCGGGCTGTTATGATTGCACTAAAACTGTCCTCACGTGGACAACACTCCATTCACCATTCCCAAACACAGGCCTCATTCATCACATGACAATGGGCTGCCCCGGCTGCCACGGTGATGGAGAATCTATTTGACTTCCTCTGCCTGCGTATCAGTCAATAACAATGCGCTCGGTGGTGGGGAGAAGTACGAGGGTCGGCGCTCGAGTCACCTTTGGCTTCTCATGTCGAGACAAAAAACATCTATTTCCTCTACGAGAGTTCACCATCTCGGTCTTTAATCACAATTACTGTACACTGGAAAGGCTCAGGGAGAGGGCAATCCTTGGGGAACTCAGAGGGGCTTCGTTAGGAAGGGATGCAATTCACTGTTTCATTTAACTAACTGCTGTACCGTAAATCGCACGGTGGAAAAGGCAAACGCAAATAACCATACGGCCCAGTGTGCCGGCACACAGCATAACCCCTTAGACCCCCGGATCAGCTTACGGCCCTGACTGAGGCACTGCGACCAATTTTATTAGCCCTCTCCATCACCAATTTGGCATCTGTGTTTCCCTCACGTTGGAAAAAAAGAAAGCGAAAGTGCAGCTAGACGAATGTTTGATCAGGCTGAGAAATGGGGAAGAAGTTTAGCAGAGGTTTTTTTGCTGCTTGTTATTGCGGCCGCGGTTTGTAAAATGGAGCAATTGGCTATGCTTGGGCTGGTCTGTAGTCATCAGGGCTCTGCTGGTAAGACATGGCAGGTTATGAAGTCTAAATGCCATTACATCTACGAGGGTGCCCGAGTGACTGTGTCCAATTATAACACTGTCGGTCTGAATGTGAATCTAGCCTAGGAAATCTTTGTCGTGGGTCAGGTTTGGAGGTTGTGTTCTATTATGTGTGTGTGTGTGTGTGTGTGTGTATCTGTGTGTGTGTGTGTGTATCTGTGTGTGTGTGTGTGTGTATCTGTGTGTGTGTGTGTGTGTGTATCTGTGTGTGAATATGTAAGGGTTAATGGGTAGGTGCAGGCGGGTAAACCGGGGAAGAGACACAGGAGAGACAGTGATCCTCATTCATAAAAGTTGGCCATTGATTGGTGGAATATTTAGACAAATTTATGTTTTTATAAAGCGTTTGCATTATTTGTTTTGAATACATGATGCTTGCCGTGAACTCATTTATCTTCATGCTACAATATGCACCCTAAGGACTTTTTCAACCTGGGCCCTATTTTCCCCATGTTTTTGTGCCCACATTTGTACTAGGGACAAAAATGATAAAAATCAGTCCAGTATTGTTTTAGAGCGCTAAACGGCTATACAATGTAATACCAAATCTAAAAATAGAGCCCAGGTTGAAAACTACTTAGTCGTCCACACACTCTTATTTGCAAAATAGAGCTGTCGTTGGCTACGTTTCTAAAACAAGACAGGCATGCTGTGGCATAAAAAGAGCAAGGTGGGACATGTCAACATGTGGTCCTTATCAGCTAGGCTTACAACAGCCTACCACTGTACATTTACATGTTAGCTAGTTAGCTGACTAGCCACTAAAGTAGACTTTCAGTAACTTTAAGTGATTATGTACCAACTAGCTAAAGTAAAAAAAAACAAAAAAAACTATTTGCGCTCTACCATGTCTAAAGTTTTCAATAGAGAGCTAGCTGGCGCAGATTCTGGACTTTAAGGACCTAGAACATGGCTTTGCTACCAAAAGGGTGGAGCGGTTACCCACATAAGGGCATACATTCACAGCGTTCCTAGGGTTTGATGATGTGTTTCACTTTTTACATTTGCTCACTTAGCCTGACATGTGTCATTGTCAGCAGATCGTGTTTTACAGAATGCTGACTATTATATTTTATATATGATTGTTAACAACTCTAACCTAAAGTTTGTGTCTCCGTGCAGCGTGTGTCCGTGTGAGTGTGTATGTATGGTTGAGTCTGGGGTGATGTAAGCCTGCTTTTGTGTGACTTGTCAGAAGGTCATGTGCTTGTGTGTCATGCTCGGCTGAGTGACGGGGTTAACCCACATATTTCACCACTGTGGGATCACTGGCTGCTGAGACACTTACCTTCACAGGAGTGCCCGTCAGCCATCAGAGAGAATCCTGGGAAACAGGAGCATTTGGCACGACCCCCGGCTACAGAGCACCGCTGTGCACATGGGCCATTGCCTAGATGAAGTGAGGGAAAGAGAGAGCGAGAGAGAGAGAAATAGAATGAGAGAGAGAGAGACAGAAATAGAATGAAAGAGGCAGAGAGAGAGACAGAGAGAAATAGAATGAAAGAGTCAGAGAGAGAGAGAGAGACAGAGGTAAATAGAATGAAAGAGACAGACAGAGAGAGAGGTAAATAGAATGAAAGAGACAGAGAGAAAGAGAGAGAGAGACAGAGAGACAGTGGTAAATAGAATGAAAGAGACAGAGAGACAGAGAGAGAGAGAGACAGAGAGACAGAGGTAAATAGAATAAAAGAGACAGAGAGAGAGGTGAGAGTGAGAGAATCACTGTTATGACCTATGTTATGTGCTATACAAGCTGTTGAGTTTAGAGTCTGACTGACACAAAGACACATGGTCTGGACTTTCTCCTTTCTGAATTAATGTCTTCAATGCCTTTAGCATTTATTCAGGATGAGTGCCAGTTGAGCGTCCCAATTCGGTGACAGTATCACAATAGCATTATAATGTGCGGAAACAGCATATTATAAATATGGAATTCGGAAATATGCGGAGAGTTTAACTTGAGTGAACACAATGCAGACACCAAATTCATCAATGGCAAGACAACAGAGGAAATCGAAAAGCCGTCGGCCTCTAAAAGCCAGCCTGTGGGTTTACTGAGGCGCAGCACTCTGACTCGACTCCACAGTTTGAACGTTCAGCGAGTAATAAAAGACAGATGCCTCATTGGAAGTCATCAGCTTCACTGTCCCATTGTGGGAATCGCAACCGCGAGCAGCTCTACTGGAAGACCATCACAACCGCGAGCAGCTCTACTGGAAGTGCAAGTACGGCAATCCAGACAGGGGCGCAGATAGCACTGGGGACGGGGGGGACATGTCCCCCCCAGATTCATAGTGACCCTGATCCGTCCCCACCACTCTCCCTACGTAAGGCGACAATCATCAGTTAATAACTCTGCACAGCTGATTAGGCGATGTTAGCGTCCCCCCCAGTTCAAAAATCCCATCTGCACCGCTGAATCCAGACTATTCTCATTTGTAGTTCCACGTTTGGTGGAACGAGCAGGGGCGTCCCTCTCTACCTTTAAGAAGCATTTGAAGACCCAACTCTTCAGAGAGCACCTCCCTTCCTAACTTGCACTTCTACTAGCCTAGTAGAACTACCTTTTCACTACGTCCTGAAGAACCACGCCGAAAAAGGGCCGACTGGTTCCTCAATGCCGACGGTGACACCTTTGTGGTAGTGGACAACCTGCGCTGGATCCTGTCCAACCACACGCTCCCGAAGAGCCTGTCTACTTGTGGGCTGTGGACACCAGGTGGGTTTGTAACCGCGCTAGACAGACACCAAGGATTCAAATTAAAGTTGATCTCTTAGAGCGAGACATATCTTACAGTATATATCTGGGGACAAAGCGTGGGAAAATTTGGTCAAAATGTAGGTTTTGCACACTAGATCAGAATCCCCACGAAAATGTAAGAGCAGCTTTTACAGCACAATGTTGCCAAACTGATTGCCAATACATTCGTTTCTAAGCTAGTTCTTTTATTAGTGTCACGTCTGTTCTTTCTTAAATCTGGTCTCAGGAAGACAGGACAGATGATGTCCTATTCATAGACAGCCCCTCTGTCTAGGCCTGCTGTCAGACAGACAGGGACAGGGTAGAGACACAGCACAGCATTAGTGTGTCCCAGATGTTCGTAGGTGATGAGTTGTCCAGGCGCATCCGGCCCCTGACTGGCCCCTGATGGAACAGATGAACTTAACCCTCCCGAGGCCCTCGGAGCTGCCTCGCTGCCTAATATCAAACACTCCCTCCCCAAACCCCTCGCCCCAGAACCCACCATCACTCTTTCAAGATGTCCCTCTCAGCACCGCCAAGGCACATTAGCTCGGCCAATATTACATTTCCAACAAATCTTCCTCATCTAGCATAGAGATTAGAGGTTAACAGCGAGAGATAAGCCCCATCACGGAGATGGTTTTTTTTTCTCCGTTAGAACTGAGAGGTGTCTAGCAGCACAAATGAAGGGTATAAAGTAACTGAATAGCGGAACAAATCCCCAGCTATACTGATATATACACACCATAATCAGCCAGTTCCTTAGTGGGGCTTACCCACTCATTCTTTAACACAGAGGATTGAGGAGACCCTCTAGGTTCTGCTAGGCCTCAGAAAAGCCTGCGCATACTGTAATTCCAGCCCTGAATGTCAACAGAGAAAAGTAATTCGTCCCGCCATCTTTTGCCGGTGGCGAACTCCATCTTAAAAAATGAGGGGTATCTGCCAAAATGAAGGAGACAGATTCCTCTCGGGGGCAGTAAATGAGAAGTCCATCTGGGTGAGGAATTTTTCTGGGGTTTACCCACAGTAAAGATGTGAATGTCTTGTGGGTTAGGGTGTGGGGGGCTGTGGTGAGATCTTGGAGGCTGACACTGCTGGATTGAGGTTAGCGGTCGGAGAAATGCACTGCAATTACTGTGGTCTACTGAGGTAACCTAATAGTGGCTTATCTGAATTACCTGCACATGGGTTGAGGAGAACAGGGATCTGGGTGGTGGTGGTTGTGGTGGTGGTGAGGGAGGAGGAGGAGGAGGAGGTGGAGGTCGTTAGTCTGGAGGTCGTCTGCATGACAGGCCGCTCTTCTTCCTCACGCAGTCTGTTGTCTTCCTCCGAGTCCTCTGTGAACCAATCAGATCCACAATCAGATGAGATAAGTGCGCTGTGAAGTCGAGCGCTTCAGAGTCCCTGATATCTGATATCTGATATCTGATATCGGTGACATCCATTGGCAGAGGACGAGTCTGAACTTTGCCACTGAAAAGGAGATAAGATGATTACATTTGCTCAAACATAAAAGTTTGAATGTGGCTTTTCAGTACATTGGTTATGCTGTGACAGTCAATGAATTTCACATGTGCTCCAGGAATTACAGTACTTTCTGTTCAAACTGGAACAAACTCAGTTTGTCTCAAGTACCCTACACCTGGTAGCCTTACGTATATACATTTTGATCCTTATACAGAGCAGACCTCCTTTATACAAAAAAAATTAAAATAAAATTAAGAGATCCAATCATGCCAAATCATGCCAGCATTTACAGATTCACATAGACAGCGCATTAATCAACAGCCCTTTCTCAAACCAGAAGACGTTAAATCACTAAATGTAAATCCAGGCAGCCAAGTGCATTTCTGAGTGTCTTTCTTTCCTTCTCGGACCCGGTAGATAAATTACAGAAAATATGGCTCCTTCATCTTGGGCTGCTGGGCTGCGGAACTAACTCTCAATCTGGACCTTTTCATGGACGGAGCCACATTACCAAGGGGATGGGACAAATAAGGACAAACAGCAGAAGAATTACACCCGAGCAGCAGGACGACAGGGGTGATCTACACTTATCTACCCGAGTTTCCTTTATCAAACCCCAGCCGAGAGCTAATCCAATTGCTTGAGCACTATAATGAAGGGAAGGTCAACCAGTTCATCAAAACCCAGCTCCACTCAGGAAGCAATTCCATGTGTTTAGTTTGGATAGAGATTATGGGAATCTAGCAAAAACAAGGCAAGATAACACAAACTATATAATCTCCCTGTGACGGGTCTCCTGTTTCACTATGGAAACACACACACATAGACATGCACACACGCACGCACGCACACACACACACGCACGCACATACACACACATGTACACCCACGTGCACGCACGCACGCACGCACGCACGCACACACACACACACACACACACACACACACACACACACACACACACACACACACACACACACACACACACACACACACACACACACACACACACACACACACACTGCAGAATTCAATTCAGAGGAAAATACAGTCACAAACTAATAACTTGATACCATGATAACCACATGCTTTCCACATGTCCCTTTCCTTCTAGAAAGAGTATTTGGACTCCAACAATGATTTGTTCATGACAATGATCTACTCCGACAGGAAATCAGCTTGCCTAAACACACAGCAATCTCTCATTGGCATTGGCTCATCTTGGACTGGAAATACATAACACTATGTGGCCGACATGCACAAGACCAGGGTCGTGTCCTCTCCTACACAGGCTCAGTTGTTGTCTGGGGCCGTACATATAAAATGGACATATCAATTATGTTCTTCTAATGCAGATGGATATTTACTGAGGGTTATGTTCACTGTGTGTTTCATCATGTGGCTAGTGGAAGTATGTGTTAAATATGAACCACTGATATCTGTGTGAGTTCTGACATAAATCTGACATGAATATCAACGTTTCTCTTGCCATCGGAAGAAATACAGATGCAGTCTTTCCCACAGTCACACACACTCGCAAACACAGAGAGTGACGCCTAATAACTCTTGTGGAGGTTATAGTTGCAATACTAACAAAACACAAATCTCTCCAACATAAACTGTCTGAATGTACTCCAAATCGTGCGTGCTTTAGAACACTCACTGGTAGCTCTACACGGCTAGATTCTAGAGAAGAATTCGACCAGCTACACCCATCATCTCTACCCCCGACTCCACCTCCGCCTCCCATCAGACCTGAAGGGTGTTGACACTAACCTGGCGCGCAGGTGTGCCCGTCCTGCAGCAGGACATGGCCGGGGTGGCAGCCGCACTGGTACGAGCCCCAGGTGTTGATGCAGATGTGGTGGCAGAGCCGTGCGGCGTACTTCTGGCACGCGTCCACGTCCCCCGTCTCCTCCAGCGAGTTGGCGCCGGCGTCCTCGTTGTCGCCCGCGGAGAAGGCCTCCTTGGGGAACTTCCTGTCAGACACTGGGAGGATGGGGAAGAGTGGAGAGAGGGAGAGAGAGAGGGAGAGCGGAGAGAGAAGGGGTGAGGTGTGTGTAATGCAGCAGATGTGACCGGGCGGTGCTGATAATCACCATTACACTTCCCTCTGATGTGTTTCGTCAAACTGAAACACCACATCTGCTTTACTCCCACTCTCTCTCTCTCTCTCTCTCTCTCTCTCTCTCTCTCTCTAACTACATTTCCATCTCTTTCTGACTTTCTCTCTCTCTAACGCTTCCATACTCACCCACTCTGTCTTTTTTTTTCTCCCCTCTATCTCTCCCTCACACTCCCAATTACCCTAACACAAACACACACACACCCAGATGCTCACCCTCTCTCTTCCTCTCCTTTGCTTGCAACAGATGTTGATGTCAAACATCTACCTCTCCACCTGTCAATCATCCTCCTCCTGCACGCCATCCCATAACCCTGGCGCTAATGAAACAGTGTAGCGAGTTAATGAGCAGCTTGTCTGGAGCGTCACGGTCGCCGTGGCAATATGCGTGCGTGTGTGTGTGTGTGTGCTGGCCCGTGCCTCCCGCCGTACGGCGATCGCCGCCGAGCCTGACACAATAAACAGCGCCTCCTCGGCCCAGGCATCCTCGGTGCCGGAGGTAAACATTTCTCCCGGTCATTACCTGAGTGTAAATGCCATCAGAGCGAGGAGGAGATTAGCTCCTTCCACCTTAATTAATCATGCTTGGCGTGAGGCGCGGGAGGGAAAACCATTCCCCTCCTGGTTATAATTACTCCCCCCCCCCCCCCCCCGCTTTTTTTTTATCCCACGCTTACTGTTTAAAACCTTTAAGGTGATGAACAGGAGCATCAACCCCTTCCCACCCCCGGGTGCTGTCCCGTACATATGCAGGCATTTTTCTTTTGGGGGGGGGGGGGGGGGGCAGTTCTCCCCTTTCATTTCTGCAGGTTAATTGTGTTTCTTTCCAGCAGGCCTCCATCACTCCCTCTCTAGTCATTTATGGGGAAAGTAGCCGAGAGAAGGGAAGGGAGAGGAGGGAGATCATTGGCTAAGGCTGATCCAGAGCTGTGCAGTGCATCATGAGGAGGTGTCTGATGTACGGAGAGAGGGCAAAGGTCACTTTCAGATTAGACTTTAGATTCAGAAGTGTTCCTTTTCCTTTTCTCATTCTCTCTTAATGTTCCCCTTGCTCTCCATTCCCCATTTCTTATTTGTTCTCATTCTCCTCTCCCCTCTTTCTTTTCCCTTTACTCTCATTCCTCCTTTTCTTCTTTCTCTCCACTGCCTCTCTATCTTACTCTCTCCATCCATGTTTATGTATGACTCTCTCTCTTTCTTTATTTGTATTCCATATGCTCCAAATTCTCTCTCTCTTTCTCTCCTCCTGTCACTTTCTTCTTCTTACTGTCATCTCTCTCCTTGTCCTCATTCGGGGTATTTCAAAATCCCATTTGTGTCCATTTATCCATAGCTACCTCTCTCTTTTACTTTACCCCTCCCTACTTCCCCCTCTCCATCTTTCTCTCTCTCTCTCTCTCTCTCTCCACTAAAAGTAGAGGAACAATGGGACAATAACTGCTGCTCTCTGAGTGTCGACAGACGGTTTATAGCAGCGGCACAGTGCCACCGAGCAGAGAAGGGGACCACAGGAACACATCACCGACTCCACCACCGCGAGACGTGCCACAAACACTGAGCAGAGTACAGAACCACAGGAACACATCACCGACTCCACCACCGCGAGACGTGCCACAAACACTGAGCAGAGTACAGAACCACAGGAACACATCACCGACTCCAAAACCGCGAGACGTGCCACAAACACTGAGCAGAGTACAGAACCACAGGAACACATCACCGACTCCACCACCGTGAGGCGTGCCACAAACACTGTGATCGAGAGCCTCCAGAGAGGGGCTTCAATCAGGCACGACGACTCAATCCATCCCTGCTTCCGTCCCCACAACTAGTCATCACCCACAACAACAGAGGGGCAGATCACTCGCCAATCCCCATACCACTCCAGGCTGACAACAACAGCAACGTTATGTCCATCCAGCTTGTTTTTCAATGGGGTTGGACAGAGAGAAGAGAGAGAGAGAGAGAGAGAGAGAGAGAGGAGAGAGAGAGAGAGAGAGAGAGAGAGAGAGAGAGAGGGGATTAATCAGTATTCCTTCACCATAATGCATCTGTTGAGAGGGTAGTGGTGTTGGTGGAACTGAAATGGCCCCTGGCAATAGATGCTCTCGCTGCCCTCCCCGAAAAAAAAGAAAAAGAAAAAACCAGAAAACAATGAAAAGAGAAGAAAAAAAACAGAAGGAGGGAAAAGTTTTGTTGGCAGCGGGGAAGAGACAACAGCCCGTGCGGCCATCTGGTCCTGATTCATCCCAGCTTGTGCACATCTTTCTGCCTTATTCTGAACGGTAACGTGACACCTGACCAATCAGCTCTGGGCATCTGCCTCCTCGTGTGAATCTATCAGAGGGGAAAGTAGTGGCGGGGCCAGCGTGGTCACACACACACACACACACACACACACACACACACACACACACACAAACACACACACACTCTTCCACATGAAAAACGAAGGGCGTTGCCGCATCTCCCGGCCAAAACATAAGCAACAGCAGGACACAGGCCGACAACAACGTTTGATCAAACTTTTGACAGGCAGGCTTTGATATATTTGTCGAGACACAGATCTGTGAGAGTTGAAACTGCTCAGACGGACTTGGAATGCCAGAATACACAAAAACTGAAAACCAGGAAAACGTCATGCAATGAGCCCATGAGCAAACTCTCACTCCCTTACACACACACTCACACACACACACACACACACACACACACACACACACACACACACACACACACACCATTCTATTTTGTCTCTGTCTCGTATTCAGTGCCGCTGCTAGCCATTTTGGTGCCCTAAGCCTAAGTCCTTTATGATGAAATAGCATTAGACCAAGGCTGCCCAATTTGGGGCCCGCGCTCCGATCAGAATCAGAGTCAGAACGTCATTCGTTAATCAGCATTTTAACCCATTTCGAACAGGGCCTCTGTCTCAACGTCCTATGTAACTCAGACTGGTTGCAGTTCACTGCCTGGCCATAGTTTTAACATTGTTTTAGATGGGTCAAGGGGGGCGCTATTTACCTCTTGCCAGATCCATAACTTTGCAGCTAAAGTTGTAATTCCTGGTTGCTATGGTTATCTAGCTAAGGCTATGGTTAGCTAGCTAAGGAAACTTTTAATAACAAACGATTTAAATGGAAGATTTCCGTTTGCATGAAATGATAGCTAGTTATCTAGCTAATGTTATAGTCTCCTCGATTTAACTTCTACAATAATAATGGGTGCCTGTGACACTTCGTATGAACGAATTCATATTCATGAGTTCATATTCACACATATTAACACCAGTTCATTATGTGTAAAGAATGCTGATATGAAATATGAAAACAACCAGTAGTCAATGTGCAAGCTTCCAATTTAATTTGATTTAAGATACTCTATTTGAGTTGGGGCAGTCTGTCCTTCAGTCGAGGCATGATGATCTCTCGCTACAAGTTTGACCTGTTCGTGTTGGCGTAACAAATGCTTGTGGAGTCAAGTGCAGTTGAGAGGCGCTTGTCTCCAGGGCACAGATTACACTTAACTGTTATATTTTTCTCTTTTCACGGATACAAATAAAAAAGGCTGTGATTGGAATACGGGACTGGAGCTGTCCCTGACGGGACAAATCAAAATCACCCATAATATTTCGGGATGTCCCGGACAATTCGGGACGGTTGGCAACCCTACTTGCACCTAACATATAACATATTTGAGTGTGCTAACATTAGCAATAACGTCAGCTAGTTCGAAGTGTATGCATAGGCTAACAATTAAATTAGCAGCACATTCCCCGTATTTAACAATGATTACACATGGACTTACCTGAAAGTGATGCACGGGCATCATCTCGCAGTTTATTTATCTTTCTTTTGTCTGCCCCTGACTCCTGTTGTCTTTTTGAGGCCATTTTCGAAAAGCTGACCTAGCCTACTGTCAAAGTTCGTCAGGCCCACTGAGATAGGAAAGGGCACCCACGGCAAGCTTGGGAAGTTGAGTGTGGGGGGGGGGGGGGGGGGGGGGCACCAGCGTAACTTTTTTTAAGCAATTAAATATATCTCTTGTTCTGCCTGTTTTGTGATATACATGCCTAAAAGGTCCCTAATATTTCTATACTGAAATAATATCGGCATTATAATTATTATAACTATGATGATTTTTCAGTTGCCTATTTTTTGGTGCCCCCACAGGAGTTGGTGCCCTACGCACAGCGCGTAGTGTGCGTTATGGGAGCGGCGGCACTGCTCGTATTGTTATTCTTCAGAGCAATCACAACATTTGTCATCACATAGGAATTATCCAATCGCTCTGTAAAACCAGAAAAATGACATTTGAATCTGTGATCATCTCAGTGACCATGCCAAAGGAGCTGGCATGAATCACTTACAAATCCCACGTCATTATAACAACGTCAGATTGTGGTCTATCCAATTCCATTCATCATGCCATTACATGAGAGTGTTTGTGGTAGCGTGGAGGAAATTAAAGGCAACATGAGCATATCTTTTGATGTAAGAATCATCTGAAGTACAGTTGAAAGTGGCGGGACACAGTTAGCCTGACCGTCTGAAATGCCTAATGTAATACAAAACCAGAGGAAGATATTGTTTGGTCCAGAGAACCCAAATACTGTCATGCTTCCAAAAGGATCTCAGTGGTTGTAAGGAGATAAATGCTTTCACATTTCATCTCCAGGAGCTCTATTTCAGCTGTTTCAAATGCAACAAGGGAACAGCAACGTGTCTCGTATTCATGTGAGGAGCCTGGCACCCAAATTAAAAACTAGTTTAGCTTTTTGGGTCAGGTTTTTTTCAACAATGAATTGCTGCTTAGCTACCAGTCTATGCTATGCCAGGTAGCTATCTATGTAGCCAACTATAACGTTTCATAGCCACAACACACACGCAACCAATTTCGACCCGGCGTTTTTTTAACTCTCCCATTTTCGAATATGAACAACACGTCTTTACATAATTTACAGACAGAAAAAAGTGTCTCAGTGTGAACAGCCCATAGTGCAGTCTATAAATCAATTCTGGACCTAAACCATTCTGTGAGCTGAACAAGGGCCTACTGCTGTTAGACTCCTAGGTAACACTTTAATTAGATAGTCTTCCTACAGAGACTTTACAGATGGTTTGTTGAAATTCAAGTTCAGTCTTTTTAATTGTTTCTGAAGCGTATGTAGATAGCCTATAGGGGGCCATCCAAATAAAGTGTGACCGACCCGACTCATGACTTTGTCTCTGCCCACCTTTCTGTGGTGTGGTCGCGGGCTTGGGCATCTCCTTCCTCCTGAGCGTGGGTCCTTCTGGTCCGTACCCCCCCGCCCCCTCCTCTTCCTCCTCGCAGCAGGTGAGCAGGATGTGGCCGCAGGGGTAGTCCAGGTGCTGGTGGGCCTGGCAACCGAGACCCGCCTCCCGCAGCTGTAGGCCCAGAGAGCAGCAGCTGCAGCACTCCTGAAGGGACACGACACAACACACACACACACACACACACACACACACACACACACACACACACACACACACACACACACACAGACACACACACACACACCCATACAAACACACATACACACACGCACAAATATCCAGCAAAACACATACTTCATTACTCCTGAGAGGTACAACAACACACAGAGAACTGCAACACATAGCATAGTCTCACACACACACACACACACACACACACACACACACACACACACACACACACACACACACACAAACATATCACACCACCACGCAGCATATTTATTTTCTCTCTCTCTCACTCTCTTTCACTCACTCACTCACTCACTCACTCACACACTCACTCACACACTCAAAACATTCAGCAAAACACATTCTTCATTACTCCTGAGGGGTGCAACATAGAACAGAGGTTTACACAACACAACACTCTCTCACACACACACACACACAAGCTCACTTTAACACAGCTCCTAAACCTCCCTCTGCACAACAAAACAAGAAGTCCATCTGCATTACTTTATGACATACAGCACATATAGCAGCGGCCATACCAGAAATGTCTTACACCCCAAAACTTATGTAGAGAATAAATAAGAAACAACTGCACAGCACAGAGCTCAGTAGACCGAGTAAAGCCTTGTGATCACACACACAAACACACTCACACACAAACACACACACACACGCACACACTCACACACACACACACACACACACCCACACACACACACACACACACACACACACACACACCACACACACACACATTTCCATGGCATTCATTGTGATGTGGACACCCCTCAAAAGGGATTTGTTTGGGTTTAGGGCATTGCTTGTGGGCATAAGCCCGTAAAAGCTGCTGGAGCAGTTTGTAGTAACTTTACAGCACCCAATAGCCTGAGTTAAAAAAGACTCTCTTGAAAGGGGACATTCCTAGATTTCATCAAATTGGCCCGTAACTGATCAAACGGACATGCATTGCAGCATCTCTGCAGATCCTCCTCAGGTGCAGCCATTGTGAGGTGAGCTGTTTTTCAAATGGACTACCTCTTTGTCTTCAGCAGCCCCCCTTCCCCATAGCCCACTTACTACAGTCCATTATAACATGTTACAGCACAGTAGAAGGAAGCACATATCACACCTACCACCAGGTCACACAGTAAATCACAAACTGGGCTATTCCAGTCAGCAAGGCCTGTGATAAGCTTTATGGTCATTACAAGCCAGGACAGAACATTACGATCAAAGGTAAATTAAGAGTAGATGCAGCTCAGATTAGGCACAGACCTCCTGCAGGTCAGGGACCTGTTCCAGGCAACTGTTTTTCGGTAATGGATGCCACAAAGCCCAGTGCGATGGATCCTCATACTGCATCATAGTGAGAAGTTATATAGTAGAGTTGCTGGTAGCACAGTTGATTACTGTCAGACACAAGACCCCATACAGTTCGCAACATCTGTCCCACTAACACATAAAGGGTGTTACACTTCATCACAGCGCCACCTGCAGACTTAACACCCTGCAGCACAACAGCTCGTCAGGGCACTGCTGTTACAACCTGTAGTACAGCACAACAGCTCGTCAGAGCACTGCTGCTACAACCTGTAGTACAGCACAACAGCTCGTCAGGGCACTGCTGCACAACAGCTCGTCAGGGCACTTCTGCTACAACCTGTAGTACAGCACAGCAGATCAGCAGTACTACATGATCTGTTAACACACTAGGGTCTGGAGCTTCAACAAAAACTTGATCAGTTTTGTCTTGAATCTCAATTAAAAGCTGCACACCACTTTATCATACAGCCTTAAACCTTAAAACCCTTTCATCCCCGATAAATGTACTGACAAATAAAATAACAATTTACAAAGTATCTAAAATAAGTGAACACATGTACCGCTCTGCTATGCAACTCAACAGAGAACCACAGCCTTTAACACACACCAGACCAAATAGCCCGCAAACAAACATGCAACAACCCACAAAAGAGCTTAACAGATTGTCCCGCCGCCACAAACCCAAACCTAATACCCCTAGACTGGCAGCAATGGATAAACACAAGATAATGTTGGGAAACATGAACCTAAAGGGCTTTGGAGAGTGGTCTGGGGTGGTGCAACGGATAATCTGGCCCAGAGTGCAACACGGCTCACTGCTGATAACAGGGCCTGATTTTTTTTTGTGGCCACAAAAACACGAGGCTGCATTGTTGCTTGGAAAACACATGTTGAGCGCCTCAGCCAAGACAGTGCGTCTCTCTTGGCCTGACAGTGTCTGCATTCGTCCTCCTTCTACATCGAACCATACACTCCGCTATTTTAATGCCGGGCAATTTTTTCAGTTCCAGGGACTTAAAAAAACGCACAAATGCCAGAGCAGTAAAACTCTCTCTCAGACGCGAGTAAACTCTGAATTAAACAAACCCTAAACGTCCCCTGTGAGATGTTCACAGAAATATCTGAAAATAAAATCTCGGGGCAAACGTTGGTTTTGTGAAAATACAATACTCTGGCTATCCAAAACATTTTAAGATTTGCACTGAAAAACATAAAGCTGAGAGAAATTCAGAAGTTACCTCACAGGCATAAAAAATAAGGGGGCAACAATGGCCTACTGTATGGTGGCCAACCCTGTCCTCAATCAGGTCACTGCACCAAACACTGTTCATGTCATATACTCGCAGTCAAACTGAAATGTCAGCATCGGGGCACATTTGATGAATCAATCCTTGTGTGCCTTGCTGTATGCTATCATGCTGGTATAGCTTAAAACTGTGTTTTTTTAGGGCTTGCAACACCAGGGGTAAACGGCTGCACTCCCAACGCTGACATGAATAAATAGCTATTTGTGACTTTTGTGTGAACACATCAAAGCACAGACAAACTGGAACTTACATTATATTGATATTCAGCATTTATTGACCCTGATTCCCACAAGGGAAACACTGAATTAGAGCATGAACCCTTTGGAATGGCAGGCCTCAGGGGCTGGCCTGCAGGGCGTGGGCGGGACCAAGGGGTATGTGCTGTATGATTGGCTGTGTAGGAATCTCTCCTAAGTGCTGACTGTCTAATGCCTGTCTAATGCAAAGTCCTTGTCGCAGATGACGGTGATCACCACGGAGATAGCACTCTGCTCTTATCTCAAGAGAGAGATAGAGAGAGAGAGAGAGGGAGGGAGAGGGAAAGGGAGAGAGAGAGAGAGAGAGAGAGGGAGAGAGAGGGAGAGAGAGAGGGGCGCTTATACTTCACTGTAGCCATTTAGCTGATGCTTTTATCAGGCTGGCATCTGTCCAGAGCCATAGATTAGCGGAGGTCTGGCAACCGCAGATAGAAACCAACTCTGGAATCACGCCAGGTCTGGGCCGGATGCGGGCCAAAGTGAGCCGCCACCTCAGACGTCATTCCCCCTCAGATGCCCATGACCTTGGCACCGCCGGGTCCGCACTCTCACAGTGAAGCTACAGCAACTTATCAATCCCATCCTATATTTAAACCAGGCGGCACCGCAACCCCTTTCAGGGGCAAGGGACAGATGCTGTGGAGAAGCATGGCGGGACACTTCAGAGAGTGTTGGCGCAGAAGATCGGACACGCCCGCTGGGTGTGTGTGTTTGTGTGTGTTTGTGTGTGTTTGTGTGTGTGTGTGTGCGTGTGTGTGTGTGTTGTGTGTGTGTGTGTGTGTGTGTGTGTGTGGTGTGTGTGTGGTGTGGTGTGTGTGTGTGTGTGTGGTGTGTGTGTGGTGCGTGCGATGCGACTCGCCTGGTAGGAGTCCTCTCCGCAGTGCCGTCCATCCGGCGGAGCCTGGCAGGCATCCCCCCCTCTGGCAGCGCTCATGCCAGCCAAACACCTGCTCTGCCTCAGGGCGCCCGTGCAGCACTGGTCCTGGGCAACACTGGCACAAGGGACACAAGGACGAGCCGTGGACACTCAAATTAGAAACAGGAGGGGACGGGAGACGCTGTGACAGACTGACGCTGCTCCAGGGCTTAGAGGGATGACACTCTGACAACTGTCAGGTGTGTGTGTGTGTGTGTGTGTGTGTGTGTGTGTGTGTGTCTGTGTTTCTCTCTCTGTGTGTGTGTGTGTGTGTGTGTGTGTGTGTCTGTGTGTCTACAAGGGGTCATTGAGTAAAATGTTTAAATAAATGCTATGAAAAAATGCTATGTGTATGTCCCCCCATATGTCCCATATAATGTTACCTAATGTTAATATGTATATATATATATATATATAATGCAATGTTAATAATACTACACATTTTGAAACAGGTCTATTTAACATATTTCAATCATACACCTGTAGTATTAAAAGGCAAAGTCTAAATCATCTTCACTACTAGAAGTGCTATAAGACATCCAATGCTTCTGCTGTACAGCCATGTTTCTGTATGAGTTTAGTGTAGAGAAAAAGGTGCACTCAACTATAAAGTAGTGATCATTTGTTGCAGAACATAAGAAATGCATGAAAACAGCATGAGGAAAAGTACCAATTAATTATTTAGGACAAATTTTTATTATAGCAGACAATGCGGATGCGTTTTTGGCATTATGCCTTCCTCAGTTCGAGGGACCGCATAGCACCGAGTCACATCTGCTGAAGGCACTGTGTGCTATAATTACATTTGTCTGTTTGTGCCCAAAAAGTAAAAACTATTTTAATAACACACAAAATAGACCAAACAGTGGTGGAGTCCCAGTCATCTGGTTTCTTGCATGACTACCATTTTCTTAAGTTCACATACCACAGATCAGGTCCGAGTCTTATTCTACTTACTCGCCCAGAGCACGCAAACAGTCCTGGAGAGGAAGTCTCAGTCCTCCTACCTACATAAGATGTTGCTGTCGTCAGGCATGGCGGCCATGTGGTTGCAGTGGTGGTTCTCTGAGGCCCATTTCCTGCCCACCTCACAGCATCTCTCCACCTGCCTCATGGCAAACGCACCTAGGCAGAGGAGGGAGCACACAGGTACAGCACAGTCAGACACAGTCAGACACAGTCAGACACAGTCAGACACAGGTACAGCACAGTCAGACACAGTCAGACACAGTCTGCGGTGGAGATTACCGTAGCACGGCAAAGACTCTGATGCATACTGCCGAGCTAGATTGCCCCATTGAGAAGGACGGCACTGAAGAAGTGATCGTGCATAAAATACTCATATTCTGTTCAACCAGAGCATTAGTAGAAAAGCATCCTCGAAAAAGAGTGACAATCTCAGTGCTCACCAAATGTACTCGAGTTGAGTGAGAGAGGGATAGAGAGAGAGAGAGAAGGGGAGAGAAAGAGAGAGAGAGTGAAAGACACTATTGGAGCAGCAGAGTGTGTGAGTATGGCTTTACCCCCCTCTGTGTGACCTGGTGAGTGGGCCTCAAGAGAGATTCTGAGTGTGTGTGTGTGTGTGTGTGTGTGTGTGTGTGTGTGTGTGTGTGTGTGTGTCTGTGTCTGTGTCTGTGTCTGTGTGTGTGTGTCTGTGTGTGTCTGTGTGTCTGTGTGTCTGTGTGTAGGTGTGTGTGTGTGTGTGTGTGTGTGTGTGTGTGTGTGTGTATAGGTTCAGAGAGGGGGTAGGTTGCGGTGATGGTGAATGTGTGTATGACTCAACATGTATGCTGGCGTGTGTGTGTTTGCATATACCTCATAAGTAGCATGTGCATGTGTATGTGTGTGACTGTGTCTCTGTCTCTCTGACTCTCTGTGTCTGAGTGTGTGTGTGCACATTTGTGTGAATCTGTACGGATGATTGTTGGATGCGGTGGTGTGTGAGTCGAACTGAACTCCCCTTCTTTGGTAAAAGTAGCGGTCACCTCCAGTGCTTTGCACGAAATATGTGGAGTGGCTAATTATCAGCGACCCTGAATCAGCAGACCCCACTAATGAGGGGAGCCAAGTGGCTCATTCCGCAGGAGGAGGGAAAAAAAGCACGGCAGAGTCTTTGACATTCCGAACAAGGAGTCGCCCAACCTCGGCCAGACAGGGAAGGGTGGCGGGACGCAATTGTGTGTGTGTGTGTGTGTGTGTGTGTGTGTGTGTGAGTGTGTGGGTTGGGGTTGACTGGGTTAGGGTGGGGGGGATGTGCCTGTGTGTGTGTATGTGTATGTGTGTGTGTGTGTGTGTGTGTGTGTGTGTGAGAGAGAGAGAGAGGGGAATGGCTGAGTTAGTGTGGAGGTGGGGGTGTGTGCGAGTGTGTGTGTGTGTGTGTGTGTGTGTGTGTGTGTGTGTGTGTGTGTGTGTGTGTGTGTGTGTGTGTGTGTATGTGTGTGTGTAAGGGGGAGGGACTGAGTTGGGTTGGGGGAGTATAGAGGGAAGGTGGGCTTGCCGTGGCTGCAGTCGTGAAGTGCTGCGTCAGTGAGGCTGCTCTCTGCTAGTTTTGACACTGGCAGCCCCCCCATCCCCCCTGCTGATCGGCACCCCATCCCGTCCTGCCACTCCTCTCCTCTCCTCTCCTCTCCTCTCCTCTCCCCTCCTCTTCTCTCCTCTCCTCTCCTCTCCCCTCCTCTCCTCTTCTCTCCTCTCCTCTCCTCCTCTCCTCTCCTCTCCTCTCCTTGTCTCGGTCTGAGAGCTGCAGGCTCTGGCAGTCTATCTCCTCTTCAGAGAGCGCCAGATAAGGACGCATGATGAATGCTGGGATGGGAAGCAAAAGCCTCTGTTGTACATTCACTGATCCGTTCACTCCCTTCCCCCCACGCTCATTCACCTGCTCTCTCCCTCTCTCCTTACTCTCTTTCTTTTTCTCTCTCCACCCCTTTCTCTCTCTCCACTCCTCTCTCCTTACTCTCTTTCTTTCTCTCTCTCCATCCCTTTCTGTCTTCATCTACCTCTCTCCTTACTCTCTTTCTTTCTTTCTCTGTCCCTTTCTCTCACTCTCTGTCGATCTGTGTGTGTGTGTGTGTGTGTGTGTGTGAGAGAGAGACGAAAGTTAAGTGAATCCTTGATGGTATGCTATAGTCTGAAGGGAGGCTTTTTGCTTTAAAAGTATAGGATAGGCCAATTTAAACACATAAATGAACACATAAATCATTGAATCGACTGCGGAACATGATTGCCAAAAAATCCAACTTGGTTATTAAAAGGGGAGGGGGACTGTGTAAAGATTGGACTATATGGTTGCTACGTAGCCAAAAAAAAATCCTTTTTGCTCAGGGAATGGACCATACACGTTGTCTGCCATTTAAGCTGTTACATTGCCCAGATATAATTACTCAGACAATGATTATGCCTCTCTGGCAGATAATATAAAGTATCCTTCGCTAAAAATCAACTTACTCATTAGCTGGTACATAAATGATCACCCTATTTGCTGGATGGTGCCATTGCAATGCATGAACTGCACTAAAACCTGCCTGTGGGTTTAATTACGGACTCCTCTTTTTAAAATCAGGCCTATTCTCTCGGGGAAGGCATTAAACTTGTTCTCTGTTTGCATTTGGGAATGCACAGAACAACAACTGACTTAATAAAAACCTACTCAATCGCATGAATAAACATTGTGTAAGGCCCAACCTCAAGACCGACACACGCTACAAAAAAGTAATAGCCAGAGAACTTGCTTCTTTGCTCAACTGGAATACTCAAGGTCAACCTTGGAGCAACGCAACAGTGAAATCCACAGCAGGCAAACATAATTACTCTGGGTTCTGGAGCCCACATGAAAGAAGCCAAGAGTCACTGCCTTCATCTCGCACTATCTTGCTCAGAGCCCTACTTTGAACTGTCTCGATATTCAGTCCCCACCGTGGTGTCGTGCTCTTAGGCCTGGCTAAATAATCACTATGAAGCCAGACAGTCTACAGCAACATTCAGATCAATGTGCGTAATTCATAAGCTGGGAATGTAAGCATGTGTGTGTGTGTGTGTGTGTGTGTGTGTGTGTCTGTGTTTGTGTGTCTGTTTGTGTTTGTGTGTGTGTGTGTGTGTGTGTGTGTGTGTGTGTGTGTATGTGTGTGTGTGTTTGTGAGTAGGGGGGGAGGGGGCAGGTTGCATCTGAGAATAAATCACATTTTCCTCCATACTCTATGATCAGCATGCACACACTGCATACTGTGTGTACTGTACTTCACACAACTTTACTTATGCGGACCTGCAACTTTTCCCAGTCTCTTTTTAGTCAAACAGCAGTCTGAAGATTCCCGTTAGTATCTTCAGGTGTTAAGGCACTCGTATAGGCTTGCACATCTGACAGCAATCCAATAATCAGTTCCTACAGACACAAATGTCGCTGTATGACCCTGATTAAATAGTTTGCAGGTGCAAACATGACATCACCAACAATACAAAATGCCCAAGCTGTCGCACCAATGGAGTGTTAGAGATTCCAATTCCAAGACCAATTTTGGACCTGTTTTTGCACAAGCCGGCCTACAGTAGATTAAAGTCTAAAGGTTAAGATTTAGTCTAATGATGCATTATTGTGGCACAGAATTAGCTGTTTCAGTTGGGTTCATCTGCACAAAGCCAAGATGAGGCTAACTTAAAGAGAGTGTGAACAAAACAATACATTTTCCAATGTACCAACGATAGAAAAGAGTTATCTCTACGCCCTAATGACAGAGAAACACCCTCCTGAACATCGACACCCTGAAATCCTGGAACTAACCCACAGATCATGTGTAATTAGCTTAATCATCACGCGTAGATGTGATTCATTCTCCTGTCCCTAATGATGATGGAGGGCAAATAGAAGAATCCTGCTTTGACATGTTCCTTTGTGTCCGTTCCGGAGGGTGGGACGCTTTATAAATGTTTTAATACACACCCAATGTACTATGCATGAGCCACAAAACCGCGAGTCTGAATGATTGACTAGCCAGAGTGCAGCTGATACTGGTGGGGATCAGGCTCTCGTCTGGTGTAGTTCCAGCATCCATCTGTCATCTGGATGATCTGCCACAGACAATTTCCAATGGCAGATTTTGAACAATGATTTATTCCAGAAAAATAGTGGATACAAAAGATCTTATCCGAAGCAAGAGCTGAGAAATTCAGCATAATTTAATAGGACTCAAGCCTGAAAAGTACACAGATAGTGGGCTCCACCAAACAGAATGACACATGGAATTCAAGCAAATCTTTTCAGAAAGATAACGGCAGAAATATCAATATTAAACCTGAACTTTCTTTCCTGAAATTATGTCTCTTGAGTTCAACTCACTGTTAATTGAACTGGTACTTTGACTGGCATTCAGGACTATGAATAACAATCAGCCATAACATACCGAAACACCTTCCTTCAGGGGTCTACTAGACATTCACTGTGTGCGATATATTGGATCACATTAATACATCAAGAAATAGACGTATTATTTACACTGACAATTCCCTGTGTAGAAATTCATAAGCTCATAAGAACTCAGCAAGTCATGGTGACCCAAAATAGAGAACAGGTTACCTAAGGACAGATGTTCAGGAGGCCCTGTCTACACTCCTAATAATGAACTTACTGCTATCCCAGTTTCAGTGATATTAGACTCACAATGGAATATCACTTTTATTATTACAAATGATGACAATAATAGCAAAGCCTTTTTTTTAGCCAATGGGAAGACAGCAGGGGGCAACGGAATGTTCCAGGAATGTTTGTCCAGTGCCAGACGACAGGTCAGTGAAGGTGAGTGAAGGTGAGAGGTCAGGCGTTTAACACAGATGTGCTTAATGACTCGAGAAACAATGGAGAACCCAGTCTATTTATAAAACTCAGAGGAGATTGATCGTTTTTTTCTCATTGTTTACTTATTTTTTCCTCAGGCTAGTCAACAAGAGTACGGCCAGAAACAAACAAACAAACAAAAAAAAAAGCCCACGATTATACTCGTCTCCCCAAAAGTCAATGAAGTTATGAAGGAAAATGATACCACAGAGAATCAATTAGGCTTTGAGATGGTGTGTGAAGGCTTTGAGATGGTGTGTGCAGCCGACTTGAAGTGTTGGCAGGGGGGCTCTGGAGTCATTAGAGAGACGCTTCTGCCAGTGGCTCTTCTTGGCAAGCCATGGATCTGGCTCTCAGACACGCTGAGCGCCGACGTCATCCACATCTGTCCCAGCCGTAGGAACACGACAGCAACATCCACCAAGAATCCCCCAGAACCCAACACAAATGAGCTGCTCCTGCCTTCAACCTGGACGTTAGATATCTCCCAGAACTCAACACAAAACGAGCCGCTCTTGCCTTCAACCTGGACGTTAAATATCTCCCAGAACTCAACACAAACGAGCCGCTCCTGCCTTCAACCTGCATGTTAAATTGTAATGGCGGCGTCTCGATCACGCACTTGGAAAAGGAAATGTGGTAATTAATTAACCAAACATTCCATAGGGGGGGGGGGGGGGTTGACCCTGAAGTAGGCGGCTTCACAGCAACCAAACAGCGCTAATGGGACCTAGACAAAACAAGAGTGTCTGCAAAAGCTGAAGAAAACAAGAACAACAAAAAAAAACTTTCCCCACTTTCCTGTTTAACTTTCACAGACATAAAATGTGATGGATGATCTTTCCCAGGCTGTGATGTGCTTCTGTTTGGCCTGATTGTTTATACAAGGACACCTAGGAATGGATGGGATCGTCACACACGGTGCGACAAAATGTCATTTTTACAATGCTGTAAATCTGGCTAGAGTCAGAGTAATGATTTTAAACAGTTGAAGAATGCTAACTGCCTTCGCTTTTATCACTCTGCCATGCTTGCAAGAATATCGTGTCTCACAACATATATTGCCGCTGTTTGTCACTGCACCTCCAAGACAAATAAACTGCGAGGAGCCGTAAGTGAATTTCCAGAGGCTCGGCATAGTGCAAAGCAGAGTGGACTTCCTGTGGAAAGCTCCAGGCTTCCTACGATCAGAGAAACACACTCTCTCTCACACACACACAACTGCCCAACAGAGCACTTGATACGTAGAACAGTAAATTACTTTAACTTCATCTAGGTGTCTTCTTCAAATGAGGTGTGTCATTATTAATGACATGCTGCTTCAGTGATTATAAAGTAAAGCAAAACATTTACATTTACATTCACAGGCATCCTGCTGAGGCCAGGAAGCCAACCCTGGCTGAGTGCATAAACGGCGACATTAACCACTGTACCACCAGCACTGTATGTAAGACATCGGAGAATAAAAGTCGGACTTTACAAATATTCAAAATACCTTCGAACCCACACCGTTTGTAAAGCAATTTGTGCATGTGTCTCTGCACTTGTAATAGAACGTAGAATCAACACATTGCAAGCACTTGCAATTACAGCAGTTACATTTCTGCACTTCTTTTTCTTTCTATTTCATTTTTTTATATATTTCTCATGTAAAGTAGTATTTATTGTTACACCAGGTTCTATTGCTCGTAGCTTGACTATTCTCTCCCTTGTACGTCGCTTTGGACAAAAGCGTCTGCTAAATGACTAAATCTAAATGTAAATGTAAAGACGGAGTATCATAAATATATTGCCCTATCATTCTTGTAGTCTCACCCAGACTCTTAAAGCATGTTCCCCAGATCTTTTCACTTATCTGATAGCCACATACACAGCAATGAATTATCTGTTTTTCCATGTGTATCTGGTGCGTATGTATGTCTGTATGAATGTATGTATTTATGTATGTATCTATATATGTATGTCCGTTTTGAGCACTTTCCACTGGTAAGGTGTCATACAATTAGGTTGAGAGGAAAAACTCAAGGGCCATTTGCACGTCTTCCTCTACGCACTTTATGTCCTCAGGAAGTCATCTGTTAGACAGATGGTGGCAAAATGAAACACTTCTCCCAGAAATATTCATCAGACAGATTTTTCTTCACACCATGTATACGGGCAGGCAACATCTGGCCGCTCGAAAGGAAAAGGTCGTGGAAAAGATGAAGTATGGGCTTTTTACAGTTTACAGTAATGCAGGGTTCATTTATTCATTGTGTATGCATCTGTCATGTACAGGCAAACTTACCACTGCTTATGGGCTTTCTACAAATAATTTGTCAACAAAGTCGTTTTTCAGGTTGAGACCTTTTGCTAGAACACCATGGCTTTGCATACATACAAAACACACAAAACTAATTATGTTTATGGGGTGTTTTATATTTCTGCACACCAAAACCCCTTCAGATCCAAGCAAACAGTAGACATTTGGATCGAGCATTGATGTTATCAGACCAGGCAGGTGTAGGAAATATAGCAATGCTGAATAAAGACAAATTCTCCTGTCGGTTTCAATGAGCGAATAAACATTGAACACTGCTAAACCAAAACTGTCATCCGATGAATAAATAGTCAGGAAGAATGTCTGTGTACGAACCTGAATATTCAAGCACCCGGTCGTTTATAAAATATGATTTTGCCACTAAAACACAACTCAGACGTGAAATGAGAGCGCCACCACCCTTCCATGCCTCCCATCGTTCACTTAATGCCGCAGCTCCCCCTTCGCTGGTGCAGCAGGGGCTCGCCGTAAAGAGGCAATCATACCCATAGCTTTTTGATAAGTCTGAAGTTCTCCTCTCTGCACCTAATACCTAAGCTAACAAAACCAATCATTTACTCTGCGGTGCGCACACGTTCCCTCCAGACTCTCCTCGCTTTGATACAGTTCTCTGAAAACCACCGCTTTTGCTCCGACGAAAAACCCTGGGAGATGGGTTTTTTTTTCTTCCCAAGTACAGAAAACATATTCTATTAACAATAACAGTTGTTATTCTCACTTGTTTACACATGTTGCTTCGTGCCCCTGAAAACTGTTTGGCTCTTAGCTGATTATGACTGCTTCACTGACTGCCTTGTGTGCATTAAAGTCTTTATTTTTCCGTTTTTGCCTTCTAGAAACTTCATGATTTGATCACGTTTGATGCCCACGGCTGACAGCAGGTGATAGAGAGAGTATAAACTGCTGGTGAATAAGTGATGGGTTGCGTTCAAATGATGGATTATGGACATCCTGAGAGACATACTCTGAGCTCCATACAAAATCAATATTAGAATGTTGTAGGATGTCACAATGGAGGCTCACCCTAACTTTATAGGCAGTTCAGTAAGTATGGAATGGAATGAATACTGCCCAGTCGCGCAACAGAGGTATCTCGAGACATTCCATTTCAGAGACTGTCAGAGTCATAGGAGATGTGCCCATAGCATCCATTGTCTCCCATGCTTCGTTGAGAAATGCATGATCTGTACAATACTGCGTGATAGTTCTGACGGGTCAGAAGACAACTGCAGTGCTGTCGGCCAGAAAGGAGGTACATTTGACACGTGTTGTCACTTCACTGATGCTGGCGGTTTCATGTTAACATGGAGGCTGCATTAGCGTTTCTTCCTGCAGTTAGTGCCCACTGCTACTGAATATAACTATTCCTCTGGATAAAACACTGCATTCACAATCAGCATATCATGGATTTTGTTCATGTTTGAAGCAGCATATAGTGGTTTTCCCTTGACGATAACCGCCTTCCGTCCGGCACAAATACAGTCTGTGTGGGAGGGTCTTGGTGTAGCCTAATATTTTTTCCAGTCCTCTCTAGGCTTGTGTAGCTGCAGACAGGTAAATGGTGTAAACAGGATGACGGACCACACGGCAGACACTCCACTGTCCCATATGGCTCACACCAGTCAGTTTAATCATCATTAGAGGGAAAAACAATGACAGCCCTGTCAACCTCTTTGTAGCTCTGCCAGCAAGTACATGAAAGCTGCAGCTTCTGTTCTATCACTGTTTCTAAGTGGAACTAGAGTAAGACAGTAGCACCTCCCCTCCCTGTTCAAAAGTAGCCTACCGTTGTCAGTAAATACTTGTGATATGTGACCATATTTGATGCCTTTGGCTTGAGTTATTGGCTTCTCGTTAGTAAACACAGTCAGTTTTGCATGTAGTGATAACACAGGCAGAATCCTCTGAGTATTAGCGAGTTTTTTCAGTCAGGAACTGTCAGGATTTCCAGCCTCCCATCCTTTCTGTAAACATCAGTCCGACTTTTTTCCCCATCAATTACCGCTGGCCCAAATAACCTGGCCCGTATTTTGGCAGAAAGCTGAAGCTAGTCATCCAGAGTCCTGCATATCCACGACAGGAGCACGGAGAAAGCGCAATAATATTCTTTACAGCGTCGTAAACATCAGAGAAATGAAAATGCAGACAGAAGGTTGGAACCCAAGTGATGACAGAAAATAAAAGAGTAAAGCCACCAAACGTGAACACATTCAGACAGATGCGTTTGCATTTTAGCTTTACTTATTCATTCACCTTTTTTTATCATGAATTCACCGGCGGCATGAATTCTAACACCACCAACATCAACATCTCATCCAAAAATTAGGAGAATAATTAACCGTCATTCACCCAACCTGCCTGACTTCACAACATCTTCACTGCTCTTCAAAATATCTCTGTATCGATATACCCACTTTTTCTGGCAGGGCACCACACCACACCACACCACACCACACCACACCACACCACACCACACCACTCCTCTCCTCACCACACCACACCACACCACACCACACCACACCACACCACACCACTCCTCACCACACCGCATCCTGGCTTTTGGCCTCCTGGCTCTAATCACGTCTCTGGCACGGCAAAAAGTAATCCATCACTCTCCGAGACACCCATCAGACCCGGGCTGGCAGCTGCTTCTCCCGGGGAACCACGTTCGGTTCGTGGCCAGCACATGCGGACGGGCCTCCCTCCCCATTCCTGGAGGATGGAAGGAGGGAAGCAGGCAGGCAGCAGGAGAGATTCTTTTAAGTGGAGAGACTTGGAGTGGGCCAAGGATCTGTCGTACAGACAGAATCTCTTTTCTCTTTAAGTGGAGCTCTGTGCACTCTGTGCAATCGGTGTCTTGAGTGTAAATGTAAGTTGTTTTTAAGCGTTAAATTTCAGGCTGGAGGTCTGGCTCCCAAGTCAGGAAGCAGCTTACCTACGGTGTGTTATGGGTTTGCACTCACATGCAGAAGCTTTATCATTGATCTGTTCTGATCTGATCTGGTCTTTTTCTGTAATGCTCTTAAATGTAACAGCGTTCACATATGGGGGCAAGTCTTAGTCTAAAGCAGTTGTGTTTGAGTGGTGGGTCCTGCACCAGGTGTTTCTACTTGAGTGAGATTACAAGTTGGGCACTCCTCTCCCTGCCATATGCCATGTGTTATGAACCTTAAAAACGCTGTGTGGACTTTGGGCAAAAGAACACGTCTCTATTCCAAAACTGTTACACGGCCCGGTAAAACTTGTCCAAGACTCAAAACAGAGTGGTCTCCCAGCAACAAGGGGGTGACTGACTCTAAACACTTTAAAGACTCTGAAGGACTTCATAGCACCTCTTATCCACTTACAAAAAATACCCATTCATGATTTCAGTCAGTCAGTCACCCTGCGGGCTACGTCACATATTGAGCCACGGCCATGCCTGACTCCGATGAGGACTAGCCTCTCGTGGTTCGCTTGAAGCGTGGGAATGAGCCCAGTCTGGCCTGGTCTTTTATCAGTCATTAGCACAGCCTTACACCAGACCTTTAACTACCTCCGTTTGGACTTTCACCAAAACAAATCATCTTTGTTCGCTTCTCACAAATGCTCCTGAAAAATAAAGAATCAAAGCAAAGCAAACAAAAAATACAAAAAGAAATTCCCTACAATAATAATCTTTGGGTTCCTCAGACAAGCCTCCTTCTGAACAGCGAGACCTCCTACCTTGCGGGTCAGGCCTGCGTCCTCACCTACGTAAAAACACAGACTATAAATCAGGCCATGGCGGTTCTCCCTGAGTCAACAACGACTTTTCATGGCTGGGTGTGAGTAAATCAGAAAAACCCCAGGCCAGTCTGACTCTCCGCTCCTGGTATGAAGGGTTATGGATCGCTGTGGGCTCAAACTCAAAGCTCAGAGGAAGGTGAATACAGCTTTTTACAATAAAAATACAGACACACAGAGTATCGTTTTATGAAAACGAAGCCTCTGTCAACAAGCTGAATTAAAAGTGTGTGGGCCTTATCTCTTTTTAATCCTAATCCTAAAGTCTATAACACTCAAATGTCATACATACGCACACACACACATACGCTTTCTCTTGATAATGCTATGCAGTTAACCACAGACTGGAACATCAAAGCTCCATATGCAGCCCTGTGCACTGAGGAGTGACAAATACTCCCCCTTAAAGTAACTGCAGCTCACACAGTGAGGGTACTCTTCCTAATCTGTTCTCGGTCTCACCGACTTCCTCACTGATTGCCGCTCAGTCGGGCTTTTTGTCACTGGAAGTGCCATAGCGGAATGTGTTTCGACAAGCTGGAGATATTTATCTTAATTGCTGTCAAAAATCGCGCCTCCTCTTTATCTGCATTCAACCTCGTTACTCAGGAAAAGAACACTGCTTTTCCGCAAATGCAATTATTGCCTCTGGTGAGTGATTGGAAGGAATGTCTTCTAACAATCAACAAAATGCAGGTTCCCAAAAAAAAAAACAGCGGTTATCACCGTGTACCCCATTTCCCCAAGCCGCTGTCACTTTGACTCAGGACTGTCAGCACGGCGGAAAAGACTTGGTTTACTCAAAGCACAGAAATGTAAAAGCACTGATGCCCACACAAAGAGAGGAAGGCCCCTCCGTCAACATATATTTGGCGTGCTGCACAGTGAGATAAGCTAAAACGCTACAGTGTAAAACACAAAAACAGTGCAGAAAAAGATCCAGTAAGTCAAGGACTTCTCTTTCCTTTTCTCCTAGGGGCCAGCTGCCTCTTCGCATCCATATCACAAATGACATGAGCATGCGGTAGGCATGACAATAGCCACTGGATATTTGGCCAGGAAGAACAAAGTAACAGAGTCAAACAAACACAAAGAGGTTTCGATCGCCGTTTTTTAAGTAATCGACTTTAGCATTGCTGTATGTCTATGCTTCAGTGAAAAAAAAGTCTTCTGTTATGTGGCACACTTGAATGTTTTAAGGATCTCTTCTGCTTTTCTACTTAGTCTGTTCTTCTGTGGAGAAGATCATAGCCCTGTGTGGATGGCAGAATGAAGAGAGAAAAAAGAGCAAAAGAAAAAGAGAGAGAGAGAGATAGAGAGAGAGATGCGGTCTGGGAAATAAAGGAAGCATTGATGTGCCCCGGGCTCCTTTTCTTCAGGACAATAAAATACGAGACGAGAGACAACCAGCCGCACATCTCTTGCCCGCTGCTTCATTATGTCTCCTGTCCTGCACTCAAAGGCTGATGTAATCCCCACACTGCTGCACAGCTCTCTAATGACTCAGAAGGAGGAAGAGCGCAATTTATTTATTTATTTATTTTTAACCCCTCCATTGTTGCCCCCCTCAGTGTGTCCACTCCACCCTCAAGCTGAAGAATGTGGTATTGTTTGGCTCGTACTGATGGAGACCTCCAGTGAGGAAGAAACTAAGACACAAGTGTAGCGTAGCGCTGCTTAGCATAGCGTTGCGTAGCCTGGCGCAGCCTGGCATGCTGCCCTGGTAATTGCGGCGTCGGCGGCTCAGGGACTGGAGACCCATGGGGCCGGGGCAGATTGGACAGGCCCTGAGGGGAGCACCTCATCTTCGTCAGCCCCAGACTCAGAGGCAATAACGGCACAGACACTCTCATCCATCAGCAGATAACAATGTCTTCACCAACTGACCACAAATGAAATCACAAGCCCCCCTTCCACCACCACAAAAAAAATCCCTGTCATATCAGCAAGAGACTTGGGCCTCTGGACAGACACCAGAAATATGATTGGGCTGTTTTCCTCATCATACTGTTGTTGTTGTTGTTGTTGTTGAACTAGCTGCCACTGTTTGACTCCGTAGACAACTATTACTTCAACTACAATGACACTAAAAACCCTCAACAACACAGAGTTGTGTGTTACACAGACCTGATTAATGCCTAATGGTCTGCAGGAGATTACTTTGAAGTCATCTTCCCATGTGTATTCTTACAGCTTGTTTAGTGACATACAGCATTAGCTAATCAATGCTAAATGTTAACATGACATTTTACATTTAGCATTGTTGTGGTCGATGAAAGCCGTGAAATTAACATTTTAAAGAGTGTAAATGAAAATGACACAAACTATTACCCTATATTATTAAGACATGGCCCAGTTATTCTGGAGGGAGAGGGATTTGTGTCAGCATTAATATGGGACCTGCCATCCATCCGCCCATCGTGTGACATAAGCATCATGGGGATAGGCATTACCAAGCGTACGAGATGGAGAATTCTCAGCTCAAAATGACCTTTGGTGAAAATAGCCCCAGGCTACTGCCAAGATTTATGAGGCTGTTCCCTTAAGTGATATACTTGAAGAAGGACTTTTACCTTCTGAATCTGGTGTAATATTTATCCATTTCTTCATATATTATAATGGAAAGAAGTAAATGTATGATTACTTTGAACCCAACAGATTATTCAAAGGTAAATGTAGTATGATTAAAATGTTTCACTTGACAATTAAATTAAATGTAATGGCTGAACAGCTGTAGACAATCACCAAGGCCTCCCTCTATATAAGCCTCTACATATAATCCAGCTGTAACATGGGAATAATAAAAGTCATTAAATGGCTACAACATGTCAGGACAAGTCCCATTAACTCTTGTGCATGTTTTAACAGGGAACATCACTGAAGGCTGAGATACAGCACCACAGCGATTGAGTCATTCTAATCCAGCGTGATCGAAAATTCATGCTTTTCTATGATGCAACACAGAGCTCTCGGAGCAGCAACTGTCTAGGGGATTTTCTGGCTCGAGCCAAACTGACTTTCCCACCCTCTCTGTCAAGGGCTGAGGTCAACGCAGAGCTCAGCAACATCCAACTCTCCAAAATCAACAGCTCGCAGTGGGAGGGAGGCCCGATGCTGCCTCTCCCTTCAACAAAAGCATCCCTAAAACACGAACACGAAGGAATCTACAACACTGTGCTCGAGAGCGTGACTAAAATATTTTACACAAGACTGTCTCTGGGAGTGCACTGAAGTGAACTCCGAGCGAGATGCTGAGTACATCTACAGCTTTTTGTCCAGAATTGTGTAGTGACAATGCTATGCTAATGTAGTAACAATGCTGTGCACTGACAATGCTATGTACTACTGTTGCTGTCAGGCAGCTGTTGGGTTAATGAGGGGAGCAAACATAAATGTCAAGTTACCTGTCCGGTGTTGTTTACTGACAATACTAGGCACTACCAGCACTGTGTACTACCTGCACTGGATGCTGGTGGTGCTGTAAACAAGCTAAGTGAACTCTGAGTGATGTACAAATGGTGCTGTGCATTAACAATGCTGTGCACTAACGATACTGTGCATTAACAATGCTGTGCACAAACGATAACTGTGCTGGATACTAACAGGGCTGTGTGGTTAACAATGGGAGCTAGTAGAGGGCAAACTCGACAAGAATAAAAATCCAAGTTATTTGTCCAGCGCTGTGTACTAACTGTACAGTGGGGTTAACGAGGGGAGCAGATGGCCTCCCCTGGTCTCTGTGGACTATTTCATCTCTCCTACCCCGAACCTCCAGCAGGACTGCAGACAGACAGACAGAGACAGCCAGACAGACAGACAGACCCTCCCTACTACAGCACGACGACCCTATATGCACTCCTGATGTAATATACTATGTTTGAATACCCATCAAGCCCTTCTGTGGAAGACACAGCTGACCTAAGAGCCAATTCTCACAAATCATGCAAATACTACAGGACAGAGTGTCAAAGAACTATCATGAAGATGGACAAGATGGACAATACTACGGCCATTCAATACAATTGAATTCAATGACACTGCAATTCAATGACACTGCAATTAAATTCTATAATGTATAAAATATTGCTAAATATAAATCCTATTTTTATTGTGTGAAACTGCTTTCAACTCTATGGTGGAAGATGACCCATGGTAGGCCTATTACATACATACATTACATACATACTGTAAGATTCATGATCAAGCAGCTGCTGTGACCACCAAAAGTTGGCCAGCAGAATATCCCAAATGGTTATCTTATCATGGTCACAAAGGAAAGGTCCCCACACTGGATTTGCACAGACACCTGGGGTCAGGAAGCAAACTGAGGTGTGAGTGATTGCAATGAATCATAGTATGGGAATGGGGGGAAGCCATTGAGAACCATCTCAGTCAGAGAAACCAGATTATCATACAGAACAACAAAAGATTGCCAGACCTGTTTGCATTACAAGCCTAGCTCATTTACATTAGAAGCCTAGGAGGTGTCTTAGAACAGTATATATGGCTAGAATTAGAAATGCTTGTTGTTCAGACCTACACCGCTGAATCCGGAGTATGTTCTACGTGCTTCGTTACTGCACTTTACTGGAATAAAGATTGCTGCATCAGAAACAAAGAAACTTCCTTCATTTCTTACAATTGGCGAGCCACCCATCTTGCAATTTCCACACAAAAAAAAAGAAGAGGGGAATTGGTAAGTATTCTACTATTCTTTTGTTTCAGGAAATGTGCACGTTTAAAACAACCTAGAAAGGAGGTTTAAGGATAGAGATAATCTGTTTCATGTCTTTGTTCCATTAATAAGCAGGAGGTGTTGTGGGTTAGCTCTGTGCAATTTTTCTAAAGATTCTAAAGTAACTGAATCAGCCCGAAGTAGTGTGGTAGTAGAATTGTATCAGAATATGTTTCTAAAGTAACTGAAACAAAGAGGCCCAGACTGTGAAAAGTTTCTAAAGTAACTGAAACAAGTAGATGAAAACCGAAGTAGTGTGATTAAGGCCCAAAGTACTGTGGCCCAAGGAAATTTCCAAATTTCCTGGAAGAACACTAAGTTGTGCCCGACGGACAGTGGCATAATTAACCGGTGTATTGGTGAGTGTGACAAAGAAGTGTAGCCAGCCCGACGAATTGTGGCATAAATTGACTGGATAATAGCCAGTAGTTGAACATGAAGCATTATAGACATACATTCAGATTTAACGACACAAATCCATAAGCTTGTGATAGGATCCGACGTAACGGGAGAGATGAATAATTTGAATTTAAATTGTGGACGCGGTTGACTGTTGAAAGAGGCTATTTCATTGTTTAGGACAGATACTGCATAGCCTAGCCAGTAAGTGACATACGTAGCATAATATCAAGACTGACTGATATAAAAGGAGCTTGTTTTTTATTTATTTATTTATTTTTTAACTTAAGAATGGAAGATATTATTGTTCAATACATCTCCAAACATGGTTCGCATGGAATGTTTGACGGAATAGAGAACACAGAGGATAAGCCCTACGAGTGGGCAGGGTCCCGGTTCGAAAATTATTCCAAGATACCAAAACACAAAAAAGGGAAAGTTGCAAATGCCCTTCAAGGACTTCTTGCCACATACAAAGTGACCAAGAAAAGATTAGATGAGGTAGAAGCAGAGAGAGGCCTACTGAAAGAAGAGAATAATTCACTCTTATCACGACTTAATGACGGGGCAGCACACATAGAAAATCTTCAGATTACTGAAACGCTTTTGAAAATGGAAAATGTGCAGTTGCAGAAAGAAATGGGAATTCTCAAGGCTAATAACAACTTGTTGAAATCAACAGTGGAAGTGTTGTCAGGTGAGTTAGATAAGGTGATACATAGGGTTAGCCAGTTCTCCAATTGCACATCTGATATTAGCAGCAGCAACGCCGGCAATGAGGAATGTTGGAAGAAACATTCAGATTCATGGGATAGTCAGTGCCAATATTCAGGTGTCAATGTTAAGTACCCAATAGCACCAATTCACTCCACCATTGTGCGAAATGGAGCAAGTGGAGAGGAGGTTATGTCACACACTATCAAATGCCTTACCCCCTCAGAGTTAGAAGTAGTGGTAAAGAGTGTGGGAAAATTTGAACCTGGGAGACAGGATCCTGTAGAATTTCTCTCCAGTCTGGAGACCTGCGTGAACATTTACAGATTGACAGATTTTGATGCTTGTGTTGTGTTGAGCCTGTGCCTTCCGTCTACATTATCTAGAGCCTTGACAGACAAAGTAAAGAATAGGATGGGAAATAATCAGGACCGAAAAAAAGCACTACTGGAGGTCTTGGGGATTGCATCTGTCAATCAAGAAAAATTAGCAGAAGTGTCAATGAGACAAGGGGAACATCCAGCAGCTTTTGCAGATAGGTTACTGGAAGCTTTCACGACATACAGTGGGTACCCTGACATCATGACAGAGGATATTAACTATAAATTTGCTTTGATCAACAAAAGTGATCCCCAGACCCGCTCTGCCATAGAAATGTTTGTGACTCATCTCTCAGGCTTTGACGAAATTATTGCTAAAATGACACAATTTTACAATAATCAAGCCACTTCTAAGAAATCACACCCTATTGCAGCTATAGGTAGTAAGCTTTCCCAACAGAACAGGAGACAAAGAGGGCCAGAATCCTCCAGTTCTTCTAATTGGCAACACAGAGGTAACAGCTTCAGGAGAAGCAATCCAGTGGGTGTTATCATATGCTATACATGTGGAGAAGATGGGCACATTGCGAGACACTGCCCAGGTAGTGGGGGAAGGTATGAATACTTTGTTTGCTATGCATGTGGAGAAGAGGGTCACATCGCAAGACATTGCCAAGACAGAGGGGGAAGACATCAAGGCATTGTCTGTCATTCATGTGGTAAAGAGGGACACATAGCGAGGAACTGCAAAGACAACAGATCAGAAAAGCAGAACTCTGTTTGTTTTTCTTGTGGAAAGAGGGGACACAAAGCCAGAAGGTGTAACTCTCCAAAGACAAAAAGAAAAAGCTATCAAGTGCTGCTTCAGAAAATACATAGTCTACAGACTCAATTGACATTGCCTCAAGACAAAAGACCCAAAGAGGAAACTATTAACACCTGGCCGGACAAATCACTGCTTGGAGAGAATGACTGTAGCTCAGACACAAGCAGCCAATACATTGGAATTCCAAATGATGTTGATAGTAGCACACATTGAACATGTGTGCTCTATAAAAAAGGGGGGAGTGTATATTTGGAAACCTGTTTTAAGGTTGTGTCTTGTTTATGTTTGTGTTGTCGATGCATGTTGGATATGTGGAAATTCTTGTGGGGAAAGGGGGGGCAATATTATTTTTTGTATATACAATTTCAGACACCAGATAACCAACCCAATGGAAAGGGGTACCACTTGTGGCAATGGAACCTGTGGGACCAGAGTCCACTTGGGAGACCAGAGGGAGATGTGGACAAGGGCCACCACAAAGCAGAACAGGGACCAACAAGAAAAATCCAGACGGCGACCACACAACAGAATTCTACAGACTAGGAATCCAAAGAACCTGAGACCATACATGGATCTGAGATCCACAAGCCCAGATTCACCTTAAGAGATTGACTTATAGAACTAAATAGACCACAAACGATGAAGACCATAACGAAAACAACCCAATGAACAACAAAAGATCTTGAAACTTTTCAGAGCTTCATCTGCTGAAAGGTGAAAGGCAGAAAGACACACTCAATAGAGTGCATGGACAAGAAAGACAAAGAGAGAATCAGGGAGCGTCTTCTCTGAAATTTTAGAAAGCGATTTCACCAGAGACCAATATGCATATCCACAACTGGTGTGCATATCCTTACCCGAACGAACACACAAAACACGAACACGAACACAAACACACACAACACACACACACACGGAGAGATGAAAAGAAGATGCATGCTATGATGTTTGATAACAATTTGGCCCATTTACATTTATATTTACTTGTGTTTTGGATGTCAGATGCCCTTATGTTTTGCTCAATTATCTCAGACTGTCTCCTTGGCTGTGGTGGTTCTCAAATGCTTCTCCAAACCTGATAAAAGATTTTTATATTATAGTTTCAAATTACAGAATGACCCCCTGATAAGTTACCTATTGAGACTGGGAGATGACCAGTGTACGCGAGGGTGATGAATCCAATGACGGGTAAGACTCCCTAATGGCCACAGAGGGAGCAACCTAAAGCAGGACATCACCGCCACTGGGCACCTCTATGAAAGGTGTGACTCTGAGAAAGAAAGTTTATGTGATGCTATGTATGGCTTCATAGCATCAAAGGGTGGACTGTAAGATTCATGATCAAGCAGCTGCTGTGACCACCAAAAGTTGGCCAGCAGAATATCCCAAATGGTTATCTTATCATGGTCACAAAGGAAAGGTCCCCACACTGGATTTGCACAGACACCTGGGGTCAGGAAGCAAACTGAGGTGTGAGTGACTGCAATTAATCATAGTATGGGAATGGAGGGAAGCCATTGAGAACCATCTCAGTCAGAGAAACCAGATTATCATACAGAACAACAAAAGATTGCCAGACCTGTTTGCATTACAAGCCTAGCTCATTTACATTAGAAGCCTAGAACAGTATATAGTATAACAGTCTTAGAACAGTATATATGGCTAGAATTAGAAATGCTTGTTGTTCAGACCTACACCGCTGAATCCGGAGTATGTTCTACGTGCTTCGTTACTGCACTTTACTGGAATAAAGATTGCTGCATCAGAAACAAAGAAACTTCCTTCATTTCTTACAATACATAGTTACATACATACATATAGTACATACACATGTATAGAGGCATACCCTTCTTACAGAGGTACATTGAAACTATAAATGTTATTGTGGAAAACATCTGTGTAAAATGATTTTTTCCCCCCATCTCCACCATTGAGCCAGAGGGGATGATTTTGATTTTGTCATCTATTTCCTATGAGATCTCTCGCCGTTCAGCAAGCGCTATCTCATTAAGTGTAGC